>NC_057806.1:81799054-82085866 GCF_018294505.1 Triticum aestivum | reverse complement strand
TCATCCTAGAGGCAGCATCGATCGGCTTCAGTTAGGAGCAGTAGCGAAGGAATCGCTCGATCGGGTTCAGTTAACAGCCATCGATCGATCGCTCGGGTTCAGTAACGCGTAGCCTGCAGTGCAATCACTCGGGTTTAGTTAGAGCCCAATGCCTCGCTCGGGTTCAGTTAGAGCCCAATGCCTTGCTCGAGTTCAGTTAGAGCCAACGCCTCGCACACACGCGCGTACCTGTACGAGAGAAACGCGCATCGTTCGGCCCCCGACCTCCCACCATAACCGGGAACTCCCTGAAATTTTCCTCCCCCTCGCTTCTACCATGGTTTTTTCCGTCCTGGACGGCCCAAAGAATGTCATGCAGCTGCGTCTCCGGCCCGCCCAGGACAAAAAGCCCTTTTTCTTTCATGATTTTTTGTCATAGAAGTAGGAGCCCACCACATCTATGATGATACCGGGTTTCGTCACAATTATCGTCATAGAAGTGTCATATGTATGACAGAAAAAAAATTCGTTCGGCCCAAAATGTCACGGATGTGTCTTTTTTTAGTGTATGTACTTAAAATACCATGGGCATCGACGGAAGCACAATACGGACGGGCCTACAAGTACTCCCATAACCTCCTTCTTTTCTTTTCTAACTACTCTTTCCTTTTTCATTATCCTTTACCATAGGTGACTCAAAGGCTGGTCATCTCACTGACTCTATCGGAGTTCGGTTTTGTACATTCACCCAAAGGCTACTCCTGTTAAGGAGCCCCTCACTAAGGAAAAGTGGCACAGACGTGCAACAGGAGGTCCGAAACAAACTTTTTGTAGACCGCACTCTCTATTTTGCGAGCATGTAAAGTTCCTTCTACCTCAGCCGTCGACCCTTGGCATGTCAAATACCCAGGGTCATGGCGTTATTATATACAAAACAATGATTGGCACATCACTCAAGTTCTAGTGAACATAATCTGTATCCAGTATTCACTTTTCTCTAAAGAACTGAATTTTGCTCCTTGTGTTATTTCACACACCCCTAGAAAACTCGCCCGGGGCTCGATATGGGAACAAAATAAATTGCCAACAAGTCCGAACAGCTTTATAGGATACTTCGACGTCGCGAGTTTGGCCTTATATGCATCAGCTCCGAATCATGTCTTGGGTCAATAGTTGGGTTGTCCGGCTCCTGTGCTTGCTACCTTACGTTCTGCTCTATCGGCTAAGGTAGTAAAGGGAGAATTACTGCGATTGTGTTTCCGGTTCATCTGGTCAAACACCTTAGTAGAGAAAGCCAAAAACTGACTGTCATGATGCGGCGAGAACTGGTCAACCACTCGATGACTTATCGGAATCTTTTGTGATTCCCTCTATATTACATGAAGGACCTTTCTTCAGGTCATACATGTAATGCACCATATTGGGATAACCACGTACATACCTGGGTCTATATAGTAGACCCACCATAAAACTCCTATGGTTAAGTGAAAGTGTTAACGCCCTATAGTCTGATTGCCTAGTTCACCGCATTGACACTTCCTTCATGGACTAAGACATTGGGTTAAGAGTGATCAAGTGCTTTTCTGAACACCCCCCTATTTTCTATGAGGGGGCTGAAGCCGACGACTGGAAAACATTCAGATTATACAAAAACGGCCGCACGGGAGGAACCAAAGCTTTTAAGTGAATATCATAATATTATCATATAGTCTTTTACAATTTCAACACATTTCATTCGAATATCATGTCTTTCGAGCACTGGCCCTCTATCAAGCGGGCACCCTCTAAGATGTCCTCGAAATAATGCTCTGGTGCATGATGGTCCTTCCTTGGGGGGACTCCTCGCTGCAACGTCGGTGGCCTTCATCTTCGCCCAGTATGTCTTGACGCGGGCAAAGGCCATCTGTGCACCTTCAATGCATGTTGAATGCTTAACGGCGTCGATACACGGCACCGCATCAACAAGTCGCTGCACCAAACCGAATAACTATTCGGAATTGGCTCAGTAGGCCATAGCCGGACTATGACGTCCTTCATTGCAGAACCGGATATCCTATGGAGCTCGGCCCACTGGGCCATCTGTTGGTTCAGTAACAGCGGACGCTTTGGCGCGCCGAATTGTGACCAAAAAAGCTTCTCCGTGGCACACCCTTCCTGCGCTTGGTAAAATTGCGCCGCATCGGAGGTGCTCTTCGGCAGGTCCAAGAATGCGTCTGGAGAGCTCCACATCTGATTAAGCGGGGAGTACTTTGGATCGCCGAATTTAGTCTGTAACAAGAAAGGCTTACCAGCCGCTATCTCCCCAGCTTGCCGGATCTCCTCCCGAGCCGCTCTAGACTCGGATCGTGCTTCTCTCGCCTCTTGTAAGGCCTTGTCGAGATCAGCCGCTTTGGCTTTGCTATCCCTCTCGAGGAATTCGCACTGGACAGTGGTTTCCTTTAGCTCGTGCGCCATGACTGAAATTCTCTCCTCACACTGGCATCGAGCAGCCTGTTCGGTTTTTAATTCATCCGCTGCCTTATTGGCAGCCAAATTACTCATCCGGGCTTGCTCCTTGGCTAGAGCAAGTTCATCCTGAAGGGCCTCCACCGGGGCAGCACCATCTGCAGTTATGCATGCCTCAGTATACAATTCTAGCGTCATGCATATATTATCATACATACATATACTGACTGCCCCAAAAACATACCTTGTGCCTCGTCAAGCCGCCTGTTGATAAGTGTGATGTCATCATCCGCCTCATCAATCTTACGCTGCAGATCTACAACCTCTGTGGATCGGGAAGTAGCCGGGGAGGTAACAGCCTGTGTTCCAAGTAGTCAGATTATTTCCTGGACATATCTTTTTGATCCTCTGATCACCTCCCTTGGGAAGCCAATCAGAGTCTCAGGGGCTACTATCAATACATAGGAGTATTTTGTGAATAAAACACAATCGAAAGCATTACAGTACAAACCTCGAAGCCTCTTTGCAGGCTCGTGAAGGCCTCATTCAGTCCGCTTTTCATGGACAGGACCTTTTCAACCACGGTACCCATCAAGGTACCATGGTCCTCAGAAACGGACGCCTGTCATAGCATGTTCGCCAATATATCCAGCGCTTCTGGATCTCTGGAAGCTGTTGTAGCAGCATGGCCTCCCTTCAAAGGGATCCGTTCATTCGTCCCTAGAATTATCTCCGGTTGTAAGCTGGACAGTCTGGGGCCTTTATTGTTGGCCCCTGGACCCTGGGCTACCGAAGTATCACCTTCGGTTAGTGTTTTCATCATCCCTCGCATCACTTGTTGATCAGGAGAGACCCTCCGGGACGACACCTCGAAGTCGTCCGCCCTATTGGGCGAGGATACCGGTGGAGGCATCTCGCTTTCCATCATCTCTGGGAAAAGATCCCCCGAGGAAGAGGATTGCTGAAGAAGACGGTGTGCCTGTTGGGGAACGTAGCAGAAATTCAAAATTTTCCTACGTGTCACCAAGATCTATCTATGGAGAAACCAGCAACGAGGGGAAGGAGAGTGCATCTACATACCCTTGTAGATCGCTAAGCGGAAGCGTTCAAGTGAACGGGGTTGATGGAGTCATACTCGTCGTGATTCAGATCACCGATGATCCTAGTGCCGAACGGACGGCACCTCCGCGTTCAACACACGTACAGCTCGACGATGTCTCCCACGCCTTGATCCAGCAAGGAGAGAGGGAGAGGTTGAGGAAGACTCCATCCAGCAGCAGCACAATGGCGTGGTGGTGATGGAGGAGCGTGGCAATCCTGCAGGGCTTCGCCAAGCACCTACGGGAGAGGAGGAGGTGTCACGGGAGGGAGGGAGGCGCCAAGGGCTCAGGTATGGATGCCCTCCCTCCCCTCCACTATATATAGGGGCAAGGGAGAAGGGGGAGGCGCAGCCTTGCCCCTTCCTCCAAGAAAGGGGTGCGGCCAAGAGGGGGGGAGGAGTCCATCCTCACCAAGGCACCTCGAAGGTGCCTTCCCCCTTGAGGACTCTTCCCTCTAGGGTTCCCTAGGCGCATGGGCCTCTTGGGGCTGGTGCCCTTGGCCCATGTAGGCCAAGGCGCACCCCCTACAGCCCATGTGGCCCCCCGGGGCAGGTGGCCCCACCCGGTGGGCCCCCGGGACCCTTCCGGTGGTCCCGGTACAATACCGATGACCCCGAAACTTGTCCCGATGGCCGAAACAGGACTTCCTATATATAAATCTTTACCTCTGGACCATTCCAGAACTCCTCGTGACGTCCGGGATCTCATCCGGGACTCCGAACAACATTCGGTAACCACATACAAGCTTCCTTTATAACCCTAGCGTCATCGAACCTTAAGTGTGTAGACCCTACGGGTTCGGGAGACATGCAGACATGACCGAGATGTTCTCCGGTCAATAACCAACAGCGGGATCTGGATACCCATGTTGGCTCCCACATGTTCCACGATGATCTCATCGGATGAACCACGATGTCAAGGACTCAATCAATCCCGTATACAATTCCCTTTGTCTAGCGGTATGGTACTTGCCCGAGATTCGATCGTCGGTATACCGATACCTTGTTCAATCTCGTTACCGGCAAGTCTCTTTACTCGTTCCGTAACACATCATCCCGTGATCAACCCCTTGGTCACATTGTGCACATTATGATGATGTCCTACCGAGTGGGCCCAGAGATACCTCTCCGTTTACACGGAGTGACAAAATCCCAATCTCGATTCGTGCCAACCCAACAGACACTTTTAGAGATACCCGTAGTGTACCTTTATAGCCACCCAGTTACGTTGTGACGTTTGGCACACCCAAAGCACTCCTACGGTATCCGGGAGTTGCACAATCTCATGGTCTAAGGAAATGATACTTGACATTAGAAAAGCTTCAGCATACGAACTACACGATCTAGTGCTATGCTTAGGATTGGGTCTTGTCCATCTCATCATTCTCCTAATGATGTGATCCCGTTATCAACGACATCCAATGTCCATAGCCAGGAAACCATGACTATCTGTTGATCACAACGAGCTAGTCAACTAGAGGCTCACTAGGGACAGATTGTGGTCTATGTATTCACACGTGTATTACGATTTCCGGATAATACAGTTATAGCATGAATAAAAGACAATTATCATGAACAAGGAAATATAATAATACTTTTATTATTGCCTCTAGGGCATATTTCCAACAGTCTCCCACTTGCACTAGAGTCAATAATCTAGTTCACATCGATATGTGATTAACACTCAAGGTCACATCCCCATGTGACTAACACCCAAAGAGTTTACTAGAGTCAATAATCTAGTTCACATTTACCATGTGATTAACACTCGATGAGTTCTGGGTTTGATCATGTTATGCTTGTGAGAGAGGTTATAGTCAACGGGTCTGAACCTTTCAGATCCGTGTGTGCTTTACAAATCTCTATGTCATCTCCTAGATGCAGCTACCACGTTCTATTTGGAGCTATTCCAAATAACTGTTCTACTTGGAGCTATTCTAAATTGTTGCTCCATTATACGTATCCGGTATCTCTACTCAGAGCTATCCGGATAGGTGTTAAGCTTGCATCGACGTAACCCTTTACGACGAACTCTTTTACCACCTCCATAATTGAGAAAATTCCTTAGTCCACTAGTTACTAAGGATAACTTTGACCGCTGTCCTGTGATCCATTCTTGGATCACTCTTGTACCCCTTGACTGACTCATGGTAAAGCACACTTCAGGTGCGGTACACAGCATAGCATACTGTAGAGCCTATGTCTTAAGCATAGGGGACGACCTTCGTTCCTTTCTCTCTATTCTGCCATGGTCGAGCTTTAAGTCTTAACTTCATACCTTACAACTCAGGCAAGAACTCCTTCTTTGACTGATCCATCTTGAACACCTTCAAGATCACGTCAAGGCATGTGCTCATTTGAAAGTACTATTAAGCGTTTTGATCTATCCTTATAGATCTTGATGCTCAATGTTCAAGTAGCTTAATCCAGGTTTTCCATTGAAAACACTTTCCAAATAACCCTATATGCTTTCCAGAAATTCTACGTCATTTCTGATCATTAATATGTCAACAACATATACTCATCAGAAATTCTATAGTGCTCCCACTCACTTCTTTGGAAATACAAGTTTCTCATAAACTTTGTATACACCCAAAATCTTTGATCATCATCAAAGCATACATTCCAACTCCGAGATGCTCACTCCAGTCCTCAGAAGGATTGCTGGAGCTTTGCATACTTATTAGCATATTTCAGGATAGACAAAACCTTCCGGTTGTATCACATACAACCTTTCCTCAAGAAATCGTCGAGGAAACAATGTTTTGACATCCTATCTGCAAGATTTCATAAATAATGCAGTAATTGCTAATATAATTCCAACAGACTCTTAGCATCGCTACGAGTGAGAAAGTCTCATCGTAGTCAACTCCTTGAACTTGTCGAAAAACATCTTAACGACAAGTCGAGCTTTCTCAATGGTGACACTTACCATCATTGTCTGTCTTCCTTTCAAAATCCATCTGTACTCAACAACCTTACGACCATCAAGTAGTTCTTCCAAAGTCTACACTTTGTTTTCATACATGGATCCTTTCTCGGGTTTTATGGCCTTGAGCCATTTACCGGAATCCGGGCCCACCATCGCTTCTCCATAGCTCGTAGGTTCATTGTTGTCTAGCAACATGACTTCCAAGACAGGATTACTGTACCACTCTGAAGTAGTACGTATCCTTGTCACCCTACGAGGTTTGGGAGTGACTTGATCTGAAGTTTCATGATCACTATCATAAGCTTCTACTTCAATTGGTGTAGGTGCCACAGGAACAACTTCCTGTGCCCTGCTACATACTGGTTGAAGTGATGGTTCAATAACCTCATCAAGTCTCCACCATCCTCCCACTCAATTCTTTCGAGAGAAACCTTTCCTCGAGAAAGGACCCGATTCAAGAAACAATCCCTATTGCTTTCGGATCTGAATTAGGAGGTATACTCAACTGTTTTGGGTGTCCTATGAAGATGCATTTTATCTGCTTTGGGTTCGAGCTTATCAACCTGAAACCTTTTCACATAAGCGTCGCAGCCCCAAACTTTCAAGAAACGGCAACTTAGGTTTCTCCAAACCATAGTTCATACGGTGTCGTCTCAACGAAATTATGTGGTGCCCTATTTAAAGTGAATTTGGTTGTCTCTAATGCCTAACCCATGAACGATAGTGGTAACTCGATAAGAGACATCATGGTATGCACCATATCCAATAGGGTGCAACTATGACGTTTGGACACACCATCACACTATGGTGTTCCAGGCTGTATCAGTTGTGAAACAATTTCCACAATGTCTTAATTCTGTGCCAAACTCGTGATTCAGATATTCATCTCTATGATCATATCATAGATCTTTTATCCTCTTGTCACGACGATCTTTCAACTTCACACTGAAATTACTTGAACCTTTCAATAATTCAGACTCGTGATTCATCAAGTAAATATACTCAACATCTACTCGAATCATCTGTGAAGTAAGAACATAACGATATTCACTGCATGCCTCAGCACTCATTGGACTGCACACATCAAAATGTGTTACTTCCAACAAGTTGCTATCTTGTTCCATCTTACTGAAAACGAGGCTTTTCAGTCATCTTGCCCATGTGGTATGATTTGCATGTCCCAAGTGATTCAAAATCAAGTGAGTCAAAACGGTCCATTTGCATGGAGTTTCTTCATGCATATACACCAATAGACATGGTTCGCATGTCTCAAACTTTTCAAAAACGAGTGAGCCCAAAGATCCATCAATATGGAGCTTCTTCATGCGTTTTATACCGATATGACTTACGTGGCAGTGCCACAAGTAGGTGGTACTATCATTACTATCTTTTGGCATGAACATGTGTATCACTACGATCGAGATTTAATAAACCATTCATTTTAGGTGTAAGACCATTGAAGGTATTATTCAAATAAACAGAGTAACCATTATTCTCCTTAAATGAATAACCGTATTGCGATAGACGTAATCCAATCATGTCTATGCTCAACGCAAACACCAAATAACAATTATTTAGGTTTAACACCAATCTCTTTGGTAGAGGGAGCGTGCGATGCTTGATCATATCAAGCTTGGAAAAACTTCCAACACATATCGTCAGCTCACCTTTAGCTAGTCTCCGTTTATTCCGTAGCCTTTTGTTTCGAGTTACTAACACTTAGCAACCGAACCGGTATCTAATACCCTGGTGCTACTAGGAGTACTAGCAAAGTACACATTAACACAATGTATATCCAATATACTTCTATCGACCTTGCCAGCCTTCTTATCTACCAAGTATCTAGGGTAATTCTGCTCTAGTGGTTGTTCCCCTTATTACAGAAGCACTTAGTCTCGGGTTTGGGTTTTACCTTGGGTTTCTTCACTAGAGCAGCAGCTGATTTGCCGTTTCATGAAGTATCCCTTCTTGCCCTTGCCCTTCTTGAAACTAGTGGTTTCACCAACCATCAACAATTGATGCTCCTTCTTGATTTCTACTTTCGCGGTGTCAAACATCGCGAATACCTCAAGGATCATCATATCTATCCCTGATATGTTATAGTTCATCACGAAGCTCTAACAGCTTGGTGGCAATGACTTTGGAGAACCATCACTGTCTTATCTGGAAGATCAACTCCCACTCGATTCAAATGATTGTTGTACTCAGACAATCTGAGCACAAGCTCAACAATTGAGCTTTTCTCCTTAGTTTGCAGGTTAAGAAAGTCATCGGAGGTCTTATACCTCTTGACATGGGCACGAGCCTGAAATCCCAATTTCAGCCCTCAAAACATCTCATATGTTTCGCGATGTTTCAAAAACGTCTTTGGTGCCTCAACTCTAAACCGTTTAACTGAACTATCACGTAGTTATCAAAACGTGTATGTCAGATGTTCGCAACAACCACAGACAACGTTCGAGGTTCAGCACACTGAGCGGTGCATTAAGGACATAAGCCTTCTATGAAGCAATGAGGACAATCCTCAGTTTACGGACCTAGTCCGCATAATTGCTACTATCAACTTTCAACTAATTTTTCTCTAGGAACATATCTAAACAGTAGAACTATAGCGTGAGCTACGACATAATTTGCAAAAACCTTTTGACTATGTTCAGGATAATTAAGTTCATCTTATGAACTCCCACTCAGATAGACATCCCTCTAGTCATCTAAGTGATTACATGATCCGAGTCAAACTAGGCCGTGTCCGATCATCACGTGAGACGGACTAGTCATCATCGGTGAACATCTTCATGTTGATCGTATCTTCTATACGACTCATGTTCGACCTTTCGGTCTCCGTGTTCCGAGGCCATGTCTGTACATGCTAGGCTCGTCAAGTTAACCCTAAGTGTTTCGCGTGTGTTCCGAGGCCATGTCTGTACATGCTAGGCTCGTCAACACCCGTTGTATTTGAACGTCTGAATAAAACACCCGATCATCACGTGATGTTTTGAAACAGCGAACTGTCGCAACGGTGCACAGTTAGGGGAGAACACTTCTTGAAATTGTTGTAAGGGATCATCTTATTTACTACCGTCGTTCTAAGCAAATAAGATGTATAAACATGATAAACATCACATGCAATCAAATAGTGACATGATATGGCCATCATCACTTTGCTCCTTTTGATCTCCATCTTCGGGGCTCCATGATCATCATCGTCACCGGCATGACACCATGATCTCCATCATCATGATCTCCATCATCGTGTCTTCATGAAGTTGCCTCGCCAACTATTACTTCTACTACTATGGCTAACGGTTAGCAATAAAGTAAAGTAATTACATGACGTTTAAGTTGACACGCAGGTCACAAATAAATAAAGACAACTCCTATGGCTCCTGCCGGTTGTCATACTCATCGACATGCAAGTCGTGATTCCTATTACAAGAACATGATCAATCTCATACATCACATATATCATTCATCACATCCTTTTTGGCCATATCACATCACATAGCATACCCTGCAAAAACAAGTTAGACGTCCTCTAATTGTTGTTTGCATGTTTTACGTGGCTGCTATGGGTTTCTAGCAAGAACGTTTCTTACCTACGCATGAACCACAACGTGATATGCCAATTGCTATTTACCCTTCATAAGGACCCTTTTCATCGAATCCGATCCGACTAAAGTGGGAGAGACAGACACCCGCCAGCCACCTTATGCAACTAGTGCATGTTTGTCGGTGGAACCGGTCTCACGTAAGCGTACGTGTAAGGTTGGTCCGGGCCGCTTCATCCCACGATGCCGCCGAATCAAGATAAGACTAGTAACGGCAAGCATATTGAACAATATCGACGCCCACAACTACTTTGTGTTCTACTCGTGCAAAGAATCTACGCAATAGACCTAGCTCATGATGCCACTGTTGGGGAACGTAGCAGAAATTCAAAATTTTCCTACGTGTCACCAAGATCTATCTATGGAGAGACCAGCAACGAGGGAAGGAGAGTGCATCTACATACCCTTGTAGATCGCTAAGCGGAAGCGTTCAAGTGAACGGGGTTGATGGAGTCGTACTCGTCGTGATTCAGATCACCGATGATCCTAGTGCCGAACGGACGGCACCTCCGCGTTCAACACACGTACAGCTCGACGATGTCTCCCACGCCTTGATCCAGCAAGGAGAGAGGGAGAGGTTGAGGAAGACTCCATCCAGCAGCAGCACAACGGCGTGGTGGTGATGGAGGAGCGTGGCAATCCTGCAGGGCTTCGCCAAGCACCTACGGGAGAGGAGGAGGTGTCACGGGAGGGAGGGAGGCGCCAAGGGCTCAGGTATGGATGCCCTCCCTCCCCTCCACTATATATAGGGGCAGGGGAGAGGGGGAGGCGCAGCCTTGCCCCTTCCTCCAAGAAAGGGGTGCGGCTAAGAGGGGGGGAGGAGTCCATCCTCCCCAAGGCACCTCGGAGGTGCCTTCCCCCTTGAGGACTCTTCCCTCTAGGGTTCCCTAGGCGCATGGGCCTCTTGGGGCTGGTGCCCTTGGCCCATGTAGGCCAAGGCGCACCCCCTACAGCCCATGTGGCCCCCCGGGGCAGGTGGCCCCACCCGGTGGGCCCCCGGGACCCTTCCGGTGGTCCCGGTACAATACCGATGACCCCGAAACTTGTCCCGATGGCCGAAACAGGACTTCCTATATATAAATCTTTACCTCCGGACCATTCCGGAACTCCTCGTGACGTCCGGGATCTCATCCGGGACTCCGAACAACATTCGGTAACCACATACAAGCTTCCTTTATAACCCTAGCGTCATCGAACCTTAAGTGTGTAGACCCTACGGGTTCGGGAGACATGCAGACATGACCGAGATGTTCTCCGGTCAATAACCAACAGCGGGATCTGGATACCCATGTTGGCTCCCACATGTTCCACGATGATCTCATCGGATGAACCACGATGTCAAGGACTCAATCAATCCCGTATACAATTCCCTTTGTCTAGCGGTATGGTACTTGCCCGAGATTCGATCGTCGGTATACCGATACCTTGTTCAATCTCGTTACCGGCAAGTCTCTTTACTCGTTCCGTAACACATCATCCCGTGATCAACCCCTTGGTCACATTGTGCACATTATGATGATGTCCTACCGAGTGGGCCCAGAGATACCTCTCCGTTTACACGGAGTGACAAAATCCCAATCTCGATTCGTGCCAACCCAACAGACACTTTCAGAGATACCCGTAGTGTACCTTTATAGCCACCCAGTTACGTTGTGACGTTTGGCACACCCAAAGCACTCCTACGGTATCCGGGAGTTGCACAATCTCATGGTCTAAGGAAATGATACTTGACATTAGAAAAGCTTCAGCATACGAACTACACGATCTAGTGCTATGCTTAGGATTGGGTCTTGTCCATCTCATCATTCTCCTAATGATGTGATCCCGTTATTAACGACATCCAATGTCCATAGCCAGGAAACCATGACTATCTGTTGATCACAACGAGCTAGTCAACTAGAGGCTCACTAGGGACAGATTGTGGTCTATGTATTCACACGTGTATTACGATTTCCGGATAATACAGTTATAGCATGAATAAAAGACAATTATCATGAACAAGGAAATATAATAATACTTTTATTATTGCCTCTAGGGCATATTTCCAACAGTGCCGAGCTGTAAAAACATATATTCTAGATGTTACCCTGGTCACAGGAGAGGAACGGGATATGTTTAAAACACCCTTGTTCGCTTACAATTTAGGCTTGCCCTCCCCGGGGGACTGCGCGATGACGTCGTCCTCCAAACCCGAGCCGCCCAATAGGGGCATCTTGCCTCGCTTAGGAGCCTTTTCCTCCCAATCTTCGGAGATGGCCCTTTTCTTACCATGGGGAGAAGGAATGTTGGCTTCTCCTTTACTTTTGTCTTCGGGCGATGGGATTTTGATCTCCCCGGACACAGCATCTAATATATCTTCGGGATGGAGGCCACCTTCGGTCCTCCTTCTCTCCATATTGCCCTCCTTCTCATGCATCTGGTACGGTGCCGGAGCCAGCATCCTTGTTAATACGGGATCCGCAGAGTCTTCGGGGAGGGGGGCCGAACACCTAATTCGCTCCGCTTTCTTTATCCAGCCCTGGAAGAGGATGGTGTGATCAGTATCACATTACGGCATATATTGCTAAAAAAATTGTTCGGAAGTCGAGCGCTTACCGAGGTATCCGGATGGTTGTAGTCGAGGCCAATGTCCTCGGTGGTGTCCGGCCACTGTTTTCGTTTCCCGAAAAACAACTTCCACATTCCTTTGTGCGTAGTATCGAAGAAGTGTTGGAGGGTCCGTGGTCCTTTCGGATTAAACTCCCACATACGGAGAGGTCGTCGCTGGCATAGCGGGACTCGGTGGACCAGCATTACCTAAATCACATTGAAAAGACCGATGTCCTTCTCAAGGAGGCTCCGGATGCGGCTGTGTAGGGTATGCACTTCGTCAATTGACCCCCAATCCAGCCCCTTATTAATCCATGATGAAAGTTGTAACGGAGAGCCAGATCAAAATGCAGGTATAGCCGCCCACTTGGTACCGCGGAGTTCAGTGACGTAAAACCACTCCCGCTGCCATAGGTTGGGAGTTTCGGTGACAGAGCCTTTTGTCCAGGGAGCATTGGTAAGCTTGCTCACTGTAGCACCTCCGCACTCCGCTTGTTCCCCGTCGACTACCTTCGGCTTCACACTAAAGGTCTTGAGCCATAAGCCGAAGTGTGGGGGAATACGGAGAAAGGCCCCGCACGTGATAATGAACGTCAAGATGTGAAGGAAAGAATCTGGGGGTAGATCGTGAAAATCTAGTCCGTAGTAAAACATGAGCCCCCAGATGTAGGGATGAAGAGCAAACCCTAGCCCTCGCAGGAAGTGGGAGATGAATACAACCCTCTCGCCGGATCTGGGAGTAGGAATAACCTGCCCTCGAGCAGGAAGCCTATGGGGGATCTCGGCGGTCAGGTATCTGGCCGCACGAAGCTTCGCAATGTCCTCCTCTGTAACAGAGGAAGCCACCTATCGGCACTGTGGGCTGGGTCCAGACATGATTGGGCAGATTGAAGCAATGGAGTGAAACCTCGGGTGCTGGAACTCAAAGTTGTAAGGGCTGAGGAAAGGGTCGGCGTAAAATAAGACGGCCCTTGGCTCCTTTATGAAGGCAACAAATATTGAACGCCTCCTCCTAAGCCTGAAAACCTGCCTATTCCTAAGGAATCATACCAATGGAATGGTTAGGTTACCCACACTTGTATTGATGAGAATCCCGCAATAAGGGGACACGATCTCTGCTTCGACAAGACGTGCCAATAAAAACCGCGCCTCGAAAGGTGAAACGGCAAGACAAGAAACGGTTCAAAATAATGACCGGGCAAACGTGATGTCACATTACAAAAAGTTGTCGGCGGATTGGACTCGTGATATATTATACTCCCCTCGGTTGTGCGTAGTACTTTGTTGCAGATCCGGACACGTTCGTCACGTCCAAAGACTATCTTGGAGTATTCAGAAAGGGGAACCCGCCTTGCAATGCCGAAGACAATCTGCGCGCCGGACACCTTGTCATTGAAGCCTGGTTCAGGGGCTACTGAGGGAGTCCTGGACTAAGGGTTCCTCGAGCATCTGACCTATTAGACATGGGCCAGACTAATGGGCTGTGAAGATACAAATACCGAAGACTCTACCAGTGTCCGGATGGGACTCTCCTTGGCGTGGAAGGCAAGCTTGGCGACAAAATATGAAGATTCCTTTCTCTGTAACTGACCTTATGTACCCCTAGATCCCTCCAGTGTCTATAAACCGGAGGGCTAGGTCCGTAGATAGAGCTCCTCATACTCATAGTAAGACAGGCTAGATTTTTAGGGTTTGGCCATTACGATCTCATGGTAGATCAACTCTTGTAATACTCATATTCATCCAGATCAATCAAGCAGGAAGTAGGATATTACCTCCATAGAGAGGGCCCGAACCTGGGTAAACATTGTGTCCCCTGTCTCCTATTACCATTGACCTTAGACACACAGTTCAGGACCCCTACCCGAGATCCGCCAGTTTGGACACCGACACCCGCCCCCAAAGCTCCACCGCCTCCTTTTTCCAGGCAACATCACGGGCTTGACAAGCCGCCTGGTACCTGACTTCCTCCTCCGCCATCTCCTTTTTGAACGCCACTTGCCTGGCTTTCTCAGCCAGGGCAGCGACTTCCACAGACAAAGATTGTACTAGCCCAAAACCAATCCAAAGTTGGCGGGTCCGGTGCAACCTCGTCCGGCGGCGCGTATGGGTTCTCGTCGCTACTATTCGAGTGAGCGTCCTCGGGGGCGGCGACTCCTCGTCGGCGCATGGGCAGACCGGCGGCGCCATGACAAAGATTTGAGAGTGAGAGAGAGAGCAAGGGGAGGATGTAGATGAGAATGCAGGTGGGACGACGTGAGCAAGGTAGTATTTATTGGTGGCCGGAATCTAGATCGACAGGAATAGTACACACGCCGTACTATAGTTTGAATTATACACGATTCCTGAAGCAAAATCCATGTGTGAACATAATAGCTGACGGTTTTCAATACAGAACCTTGTCTAATTAATGTCCCGTGAGATAGAGTGTCAATTGTGTGGGGGCTGGTTGTCTTGCCAGATCTTTACATTTTGTTTTTTGAACACTAGATATTTACACCGTCGGATGATTTTTTAACTCACACACAAGAACACAAAAATATAATTTTTCAAACTGTTATGGTTAGCCATTGCATGTAGATGTAGTTCGAATTTGAATTACGGTCATTAAATGACTAGAAAATCACTTAAATGTCTTTAAAAGGTCAAATGACCCCTACAATTTTCCAAATTTTCACATGACAGTTGTAGTATTGCACGTTAAACATAGAAAAAAATTGAAGGCCGTAAGAGGAAGCTATCTCCTGTTCGTCATCAAACATGCATTGTCCCCTCTCGGAACCACGAGCCTTCTAGTGAGTTGCTCCGGTTTGTGAGGGGTGTGTGTCCAAACTTTCATCAAATAGGCCAATTTTTTTACCACATCATCTTGGTGGCATGTCATTACATCAAGCAAGGTTTAATGTTTTTCTGATCATTTTTTAATTTTTTGGAATTAAAATTCCATGGCACTCCATGCATGTGCCCATACCGTGAGACCAATATGTTTGAAAATTCCTTCTAATTTACTGCACATGGAATTAAACCGCACACACGTGCACAAATATTATTTTTCAAACTATTATGGTTAGCCGTTGCATGTAGATGTAATTCAAATTTGAATTACAGTCATTGAATGGCTAGAAAATCACTTAAATGTCTTTAAAAGGTCAAACGACTCCTGAATTTTTCCAAATTTCCACATGATGTTGTATTAGTGCACATTAAATGTAGGAAACAAATTGAAGTCCGTATGATGAAGCTATCTCTCGTTCATCGTCAAACATGCATTGTTCCCTCTCGGAACCACGGGCCTTCTAGTGAGTTGCTCCGGTTTGTGAGGGGGTGTCCAAAGTTTCGTCAAACTGGCCAATTTTCTACCACATCATCTTGGTGGCATGACATTACATCAAGCAAGGTTTCATGTTTTTCTGATCATTTTTTAATTTTTTGGAATTAAAATGCCATGGCACTCCATGCATGTGTCGATTCCGTGAGAGCAATATGTTTGAAAATTCCTTATAATTTACTGCACATGGAATTCACTCGCACACAAGTACACAAATATGATTTTTCAAACTGTTATGGTTAGCCGTTGCACGTAGAAGTAGTTCAAATTTGAATTATGGTCATTAAATGGCTATAAAATCACTTAAATGTCTTTAAAAGGTCAAATGACCCCTAGAATTTTCCAAATTTTCACATGACAGTTGTAGTACTGCATGTTAAACATAGAAAAAATTGACGGTCATAAGAGGAAGCTATTTCATGTTCGTCATTAAACATGCATTGTTCCCTATCGGAACCACGAGCCTTCTAGTGAGTGCTCCGGCTTGTGAGGGGTGTGTGTCCAAACTTTCATCAAACAGGCCAATTTTTTACCATATCATCTTGGTGGCATGACATTACATCAAGCAAGGTTTCATGTTTTCTGATCATTTTTTATTTTTTTTGGAATTAAAATGCCATGGCAGTCCATGCATATGCCCATACGATGAGACCAATATGTTTGAAAATTCCTTCTAATTTACTACACATGGAATTAATTCACAAACAAGTACACAAATATGATTTTTCAAACCGTTATAGTTAGCCGTTGCATGTAGATGTAGTTCAAATTTGAATTATGGTCATTAAATGGCTACAAAATCACTTAAATGTCTTTAAAAGATCAAATGACCCCTATGATTTTCCAAATTTTCACATGACAGTTGTAGTAGTGCATGTTAAACGTAGAAAAAATTTGAAGGCCGTAATAGGAAGCTATCTCATGTTCGTTATCAAACATGCATTGTTCCCTCTCGGAACCACGAGCCTTCTAGTGAGTTGCTCCGGTTTGTGAGGGGTGTGTGTCCAAACTTTCGTCAAACATGCTAATTTTTTACCAAATCATCTTGGTGGCATGACATTACATCAAGCAAGTTTCATGTTTTTCTGATCATTTTTTAATTTTTTGGAATTAAAATGCCATGGCACTCCATGCATACATATGCATGCGTCCATGTCGTGAGACCAAAATGTTTGAAAATTCCTTCTAATTCACTACACATGCAATTGACTCTCACACAAGTACACAAATATGATTTTTTTTCAGACCGTTATGGTTAGCCGTTGCATGTAGATGTAGTTCAAATTTGAATTATGGTCATTAAATGGCTAGAAAATCGCTTAAATGTCTTGAAATTTTCCAAATTTTCACATGATAGTTGTATTAGTGCATGTTACACATAGTAAAATATTGAAGGCTGTATGAGGGAGTCCTGGACTAAGGGGTCCTTGGGCGTCCGGCCTGTTATCTATGGGCCGGACTGATGGGCTGTGAAGACACGAAGACCGAAGACTGCACCCGTGTCCGGATGGGACTCTCCTTGGCGTGGAGGGCAAGCTTGGTGACCAAACATGTAGATTCCTTTCTTTGTAACCGACCTTATGTAACCCTAGATCCTCCTGGTGTTTATATAAACCAGGGGGCTTAGTCCGGAGAGAGAGATATCCATTACCATAGCCATACAAGCTAGACCTCTAGGGTTTAACCATTACGATCTCGTGGTAGATCAACTCTTGTAATACTCATATTCACCAATATCAATCAAGCAGGACGTAGGGTATTACCTCCATAGAGAGGGACCGAACCTGGGTAAACATCGTGTCCCCTGTCTCCTGTTACTATTGACCTTAGATGCACAGTTCAGGACCCCCTACCCGAGATCCGCCGGTTTTGACACCGACATTGGTGATTTCATTGAGAGTTCCACTATGTCGTCCTCAAAAGGTTTGATGGCCCCTCCAATCGTTAACAATGACGATGTCCAAGGAGAAACCTTCCTCCCCGGACAGATTTTCGTGTTCGGCAGCTTCGCACAGCGAGCCAACTCGTTTGGCCATCTGGAGCAGATCTATAGCTACGCCCCTGGCCATCATGTCAGATTTGGGAGCTTGAACTACGTCGCGGACATCCGTGGAGATTTGATCTTCATAGGATTCGAGACCGCGGCGACCGCTCCTGTTCACCTCGATGAACATGACCTAAATCTGTCATCGGACCACATTCGGGAGATAGCTCCTGTAACTGCTCTGGCCTTAGATCCGGAGCATACGGCGCCATCTAAGGACTGGAGGTTCAACCCCACCATGGAGGCCATAGATTCCCCGTCGTTGGAGCCGCACATGGACTTAAACTCACACAATATTTGTGTCACAGGAACCCCGGACTCGTCTCTGGGTGTAAGTTCCGAACCATGTGAGTCTACGGATGCAAAAGTTGATCGTTTATCGATCTTCGAGTTCAGCGCCGCAGACATCCTCCAGCACTCACCCTTGGGCGATGTGCTAAGCTCATTAAAGAACCTATCCTTGGCGGGGGACTCACAGCCAAACTATATCTGGTTCGAACTAGAAGCTGATGACAGGGAATTTCGCTCCCCAACCACCACCCACTTTATAGCCACTGTCGAAGACTTAACCGACATGCTCGATTAAGGCTCCGATGACATCGACGGTATGGATGACGATGCCGGAGAAGAAGAGGCCCAGGACCCACCGTTCACCGGACGCTGGACGGCCACTTCCTCGTACGATGTATACATGGTGGATGCACCAAAGGAGAACAGCGATGATGACAGGGAAGATCCAGTTGAGGATAAACCTCCTGAGATACAATCGAAACACCAGCATCAACGGCGCTGCTCTAAGTCACGTCGCAGTAAAGATAGCAACACCGGCACAGGAGAAGATAACACCCCAGAAGGTGCCGAAGACAACGAAGACCCTGTTGACGCAGCTACCGAACAGGATGAACATGAAGATGGGCAGGTTAGCCCTCGTAAACAGGCCACACAGGAGGACTCAGGGGACGATGATTATCTTCCGCTCTCTGAGGATGAGGCGAGCCTCGGCACCGAGGATTTCATCGTGCCTGAGGAACCTCTGGAGCATGAGCGCTTCAAGCGCCAGCTAATAGCCACTGCAAGGAGCCTGAAAAAGAAGAAGCAGCAGCTTCAAGCTGACCAAGATCTGCTCGTCGACAGGTGGACTGATGTTCTGGCAGCCGAAGATTATGGCCTCAGACGCCTAGCCAAGAGTTACCCAAAACGAAGATTGCTACCTCGGTTCGACGAAGAGGCGTCGGAGCCCATACTTCCGTCGCGTAATGCAGCCGACCGAACACTATGCGGTCGGCACAGTGCGGCGGACCGACCACCTCGTGGTCGAGATAGAGCGGCAACTCAAGCCGAACAGTAGCCTGCCCCGCCGCCACGAAAAAACAGAGACAAAACAGTTTGGGGTCATACACACGACCTCTGGCGGACCCTGTATAGTAGAGCAGGATATACCCGATCGATTTACGGATCGCGAGGACGTTCCTCGACACATGATGATGGCTACCTATTCGGACGTGACAAACCTAGTCACACCCGAGCCGACAACCGCAGACGGACTCCATTGGAGCTACATCGCGACGTGGCCCGATATAGAGGCGCCGCACACCATCTTTGCTTCACCGATGAAGTAATGGATCACGAATTCCCCGAAGGGTTCAAACCTGTTAACATTGAATCATACGATGGAACAACCGACCCCGCGGTATGGATCGAGGAATTTATTCTCCATATCCACATGGAACACGGAGATGACCTCCACACTATCAAATACCTCCAACTAAAGCTCAAAGGGCCAGCTCGACACTGGTTAAATAGCCTGCCTGAAAGTTCTATCGGCAGCTGGGAGGACTTGGAAGAAGCCTTCCTCGACAACTTCCAAGGTACATATGACCGGCCACCAGACGCCGATAATTTAGGCCACATAGCCCAACAACCTGGAGAGTCAGCCAGGAAATTTTGGACTAGGTTCCTAACCAAAAAGAACCAGATCGTCGACTGTCCGGCTGCCGAAGCCCTAGCGGCCTTTAAACATAGCATCCGCGACGAATGGCTCGCCCGCCACCTTGGCCAAGAAAAGCCGAAATCTATGGCAGCCCTCACGACACTTATGACCCGCTTTTGCACGGGTGAGGATAGCTGGCTGGCTCGTAGTAAAAATATGGCCAACGATGCAGGCCCCTCTGAGGCCAAAAACAGCAATGGCAAGCTTTGACATAACAGACACAAACGTCGAAGCAATGGTAATAATACCGATGACACTACAGTTAACACCGGATTCAGCGGCTCCAAGTCTAGCCAGCGGAAGAAACCGTACAAGAGAAACAATCAGGGACCATCCAGCCTGGACCGCATACTCGGCCATCCGTGCCAAATCCATGGCACCCAAGACAAACCAGCCAACCATACCAACAGAGATTGCTGGGTTTTTAAGCAAGCCGGCAAGTTAAATGCCGAGAATAAGGAAAAGGGATCGCAGAGCGAGCACGATGACGAGGAGCCCCTACAGCCAAACATAGGGGGACAGAAGAAGTTTCCCCCTCAGGTCAAAATGGTGAACATGATATATGCTACACACATCCCCAAGAGGGAGCGCAAGTGCACACTCAGGGACGTCTACGCGATAGAGCCATTCGCCCCAAAATTTAATCCATGGTCGTCATGCTTGATCACTTTTGATCGCCGAGATCATCTGACCAGTATCTGTCACGGCGGTTCAGCCGCACTGGTCCTGGACCCAATAATTGATGGGTTCCACCTGACGCGAGTCCTGATGGACGTAGGTAGCAGCCTCAACTTGCTCTATCAGGATACAGTGCGCAAAATGGGCATTCATCCATCACGGATCAAACCCACAAAGACTACCTTCAAAGGAGTCATACCAGGTGTAGAGGCCCGCTGTACGGGCTCAATCACGCTCGAGGTTGTCTTCGGATCTCCGGACAATTTCCGAAGCAAGGAGTTAATCTTCGACATAGTCCCCTTTTGCAGCGGCTATCACGCACTATTCGGACGGACCACATTCGCCCGATTCAATGCAGTGCCACACTATGCTTATCTCAAAATCAAGATGCCCGGTCCACGTGGCGTCATAACAGTTAATGGAAATATGGAACGCTCCCTCCGTACAAAAGAGCACACAGCTGCCTTAGCAGCAGAAGTACAGAGCGGCCTTCTCAAGCAGAACCTTTATTCGGCTGCCAAGCCCACGGACACCATCAAGAGGGTCCGAACTACCCTGCAGCAGGACAGCTCGGCCCGCCAGGAGCTCGACTAGCAATCCGGCCTCCATCTCAGTCCCGATCAAGTAGTGGCATTCGTGCCGCGCGTACATAATTATGCACTCAAAATTCCATGGGCATCGAGGGAGCCATAGCTAGCCTATGATCCACAGTACGGCTTAACCGACACCGGATACACACATACTGTCACTTTAATTTGTTAAATTTTCAGGTTTCAATTCCGCAGGCCCCATCGGATGGCCTGATCATCGGTACTCTTGAAGGACAAACACACCAAGGCAGCAAGAAGCATTGACGTACTGGGGAATTTTTAGGTGGTTTCTTTAACGATCCCTTTACCTATTTTTCAGGACCCACATGCAGCTCTCCCTTGGTTAAGGCATAGTAACTAGCCTCCTGCTTATTGCATTACTTGTATAAACGCGCTTTAACACACCAGTAAAATTATAATAATAACAGTTTGCGGCTCAAATTTTACGGCCCTAGCTTATCACTTGTTCTTCTTTCTCTTCCTTTTTTGTCTTCTCTTTTCTAGTAAACCCTATCAGGTAGCACCCATACACTTTGGTACGTTCCATGTTTGCCAGGGGCTTCATAGCACCCCACACTACGGCAACAAAAGTCCGAACACTTTTTATAAGTATAGTTCGGCACCCCGAATTTAGCATTATATGCATTGGCTCCGAATCATGTCTTTGGTCAATAGTTGGGTTGCCCGGCTCTTATGCTTGCTACCTTACATTCTGCTATATCGGCTAAGGTAGTAAAGGGAGAACTACTGCATTGTGCCTTGGTTTATCCAAAGGAGCACCTCAGTAGAGAAAGCCGAAAACTAATTGTCATGATGCGGCGAGAGCCGGTCAGCTGTTCGGAGGTTACAAATCGTTCGAGATTTCTTCCGCATTACACGAAGGATCGGTACTTCCCAATCAGATGCTTATAGTACTCTAGTTCGGATACTAGGGGTTGCGCCCATGTTTTTATTGTCGAACTCCTATGGCTAAGTGAGGGCGTTAAAGCCGCATAGTCTGGTTGCCTGGTTCGTTGCGCTAAACAACTCCTTCAAGGACCATATAATTGGATCAAGATTGTTTAGATTCCATCCCGAACACCTTCATGGCCATTTTGGCCACCCTGTGTAGCTCGACAGCTATTTTAGCTGATCGCTGAAGGGCACCGGATGTTCTGGCGCAAGATATTGCGACCAGAACAGCTTCTCTATGGAGCCCCCTTCTTCGGCTCGGAAGAACTCCGCGGCGTCGGTCACACTGCATGGCAGATCAACAAAAGCCCCTAGAGAACTCTGAATCCGGGTCAGTAAAAGATATTTCATCTTCACATTCTTGCTTTGCATATTGAATGCATTACCCGCCGCGATCTTCCTGGCCTCCTGGATCTCCTGGACGGCGCCCTAGGCTTCAATCCGGGCCATCTCCGCTCTCTTACGAGCCTTGGCGAGTTCGTCCTCTTGAGCCGACGCATTGTGCTCCAAGGTCTCGCACTTCCTCATTGCGTCCTGGAGCTCCTGTTGGACTTCGCTGACCCGGGCCTTGAGCCTCTTACGGGTGGCCTGCTCCTTGACAGCCTTCCCCTCAGCTTCGACCAGGGTCTCTCTCAGGGCCTCAACCTCGGTCGTCGCTTCTGTACATATCATGACACTTCGGTCAAATGCATGTCATTTTAATTTTTTCGAATACATAACAGGTTATCACATACCTTATTTTTCTTGGAGCTACCTCCTCACCTGGCCAGGCTCCTCCTCGGTCTGCTCCAGTGTCCGCTTCAGTTCGGAGACCTCGGCAGTATGTGAGGCTGCGGCCAATAGCGACGCATGCGTATTCATTTCAAACAATTTAGTTAGTTTCCTATAATAAAGGATTCATCCTCTGTCCGGCTTTTCTTTCTAAACACCGGACAGTGTCTCAGGGGCTACTATATATATTGGGATTTTCTCTTTTTGCGTCGCTTACCTCAAAACCTGTCAGCAGGCTGCTCCAGGCTTCGGTTAGTCCACTCTTGGCGGACTGAACCCTTTCAATTACTGTGCCCATAAGAACACGGTGCTCATCCACAATGGAAGCGCCTCGTAGCACTTCCAACAGATTATCCGGTGCCCCTGGTTGGACAGGGGTCACCGACGGAATAGGCATACCCCCTTCTTTTGAAGGATGTTGCGTGCCAGATTCTGGAGCCATACCGGTCTCCGGAATCGAGTCCGACGGAGGGCCAAACTGAATACGGCCCTCCTCCCCACCAGTCTCCATGGGGATCGGCTCCCCCTGGTGTCCAACGACGAAGGCATCGCCTTCTGGCGCCTCCTGAGCCTCTCCCCGGCCTGGGAAAGTCCTTTGGGACAGCAAGTCGGCGGTGACTCGCTGGCCATCGCCTGTGAATCCAACGAACCTCCTGACGAGGATCGCTGGGGGCGGTCGTGGGTCGGACTATAATAACGTAACCAATCATGTCAATACAACGAGGAGGAAAGACTTGGTTTATGGGCAGATATGAGTCTTAGCACTTATGATGCAGCGCGAGGCTTAGTGCGGGGGTGTTGCTCCGGACTGCTTTCGACGTCCCATGCGGAGCTGCCCACGAGTGGGCCTTTCGCCTTCTTGGGCACCTCCGCCTCCAAAATTGTGGAGGCCGCCCTCTTCTTCCTCCCCCCATCAAGGGGAGAATCGCTTTCCTCCTCCTCATCGTCGTCATCTTCAGCGGCGGAAGAGCGGGTCTTGTCTTCGGACGTCGCGTCCGAAGCGCCCTTGCGGTGGGAGCCACTCCGGACCCCCTTGGCTTTCCCCTGCGCCTTCGTCTCCGCCGCCTTATAGGGTGTCGGTTCCAGCATCTTCGCTAAATGTGAGATGACTTGTTCTTCAGGTAGCGGAGCCGGACACCGGATCTGCCTCGCCCTCTTCATCCAGTTCTGAAGAAGCAATGATAATAATTGCTTAGATATCATCCTCGAAACAAGCAAGTAGGGGATGTATTAAAGATAGCATACCTCGTTGGGGAGGTGGTTAATGTCGTGCCCGTGGTTCGAATCTATGGCCGGCGGTATCTCGTTGCCCTTGAAGAGCAACTTCTAGGCATCTTCGTGAGTTGTTCCGAAGAGCCTCTCCAGTGTATGGTGCTTCTTCGGATTGAACTCCCATAGAGGGCGGCTTCAGCTCTGGCAGGGGAGGATCCGGCGCACCAGCATCACTTGGATTACGTCGAGGAGCTCGATGTCTTTGTCCACCATGCTTTGGATGTGCATTTGTAGCGCTATTAGCTCGTCTGACGAACACCAGTTCGGGCTCTTCTTGACCCAGGAGGTGAGTCGCATGGGAGTGCCGGAGTTGAATTCGGCAGGCGCGGTCCAGGTGGCATCGCGGGGTTCTGTGATGTAGAACCATTGTTTCTGCCATTCCTTGACGATCTCCATGAAAGTACCTTTTGGCCAGGAGACATTGGTCAGCTTGCTCACCATGGCGCCTCCGCACTCCGCGTGCTGGCCATCCACTACCTTCGGCTTCACATTGAAGATTTTGAGCCATAGCCCGAAGTGGGGTTGGATGCGGAGGAAGGCCTCACACACAATGATGAACACCGAGATATTGAGGAAGGAGTTCGGGGATAGGTCATGGAAGTCTATCCTGTAGTAGAACATCAGCCCGCGGACGAAAGGGTAGAGTGGAAACCCTAGCCTGTGGAGGAAATGGGGGATGAGTACTAACCTCTTGCTGGGCTTCGGTGTGGGGACGATTTGTCCCTTGGCTGGAAGGCGGTGGGCGATTTCCTTCGCCAGGTACCCGGTTGCCCGAAGCTCGGCAATGTCCTTCTCCCTGATGGAGGAGGCCATCCACTTGCCTTGACCTCCGGATCCGGACATGGTTGAGTGCTTTCTCGAGTGGGAAAAAGATGAGAACTTGGGCGCTGGAGCTCAAGAGTTGAAGGGCAGAGGAAGAGAGAAGGTGTGGGAGAAGAAAGGGGATTCTTATCTCCATATAAGGGAAGTGAATATTGAATGCCTCCCCAGTCGCCTTAAAATTCGCCTACTCCCAAGGGTTGTGTAAATGACACGGTTGGGTTACCCACGCCCGTATTGATGAGAATCCCACAATGAGGGGACACGATCTCTGCTTCGACAAGACACGCCAATGGCAACCGCGTCTCGAAACATGGAGCGGCACCAAAAACGGTTCAAAATTATGACCGGGCAGACTTAATGTCATGTTGTAAAAAGTTGTCAGCAGATTGGACTCATGGATTATTATATTCTCTCTGTGGTTGTGTGTGGTGTGTGTGTGTTACAGGTCCGGACAAGATCAATACGTCCGAAGAATATCTTGGAGTTCGGAAGGAGGAACCCGCCTTGCAATGCCAAAGAAAAATCTACACGCCGGATACCTTGTCATTGAAGCCAGGTTCAGGGGCTACTAAGGGAGTCCTGGACTAAGGGGTCCTCGGGCGTCCGGCCTGTAAACTATGGGCCGGACTGATGGGATGTGAAGATACGAAGACTGAAGATTGCACCCGTGTCTGGATGGGTCTCTCCTTGGCGTGGAGGGCAAGCTTGGCGACCTAACATGTATATTCCTTTCTTTGTAACCGACCTTATGTAACCCTAGATCCTTGATACGTCTCCAACGTATCTATAATTTTTGATTGCTCCATGCTATATTATCTACTGTTTTGAATGTTTATGGGCTTTATTATACACTTTTATATCATTTTTGGGACTAACCTATTAACCCAGAGCCCAGTGCCAGTTTCTGTTTTTACCCTGTTTTAGGGTTTCGAAGAAAAGGAAAATCAAATGGAGTCCAATTGACCTGAAACTTCACGGAACTCATTTTTGGAAGGAAAGAAGCCCAGAAGACTTGGAGTGCACGTCGGGGGATCTGCGAGGAGGTCACGAGGCAGGAGGTGCGCCCACCCCCTGGGCACACCCTCCACCCTCGTGGGCCCCTCGTGGCCCCCCTGACGTACTTCTTCCGCCTATATATCTCCATATACCCTAAAAACACCGAGGAGCACAATAGATCGAGAGTTCCGCCGCCAGAAGCCTCTGTCGCCACCGAAAGCCAATCTAGACCCGTTCCGGCACCCTGCCGGAGGGGGAATCCTTCACCGGTGGCCATCTTCATCATCCCGGTGCTCTCCATGACGAGGAGGGAGTAGTTCTCCCTTGGGGCTGACGGTATGTACCCGTAGCTATGTGTTTGATCTCTCTCTCTCTCTCTCTCGTGTTCTTGATTTGGCACAATCTTGATGTATCGCGAGCTTTGCTATTATAGTTGGATCTTATGTTTCTCCTCCCCCTCTACTCTCTTGTAATGGATCGAGTTTCCCCTTTGGAGTTATCTTATCGGATTGAGTCTTTAAAGATTTGAGAACACTTGATGTATGTCTTGCGTGGGATACCTGTGGTGACAATGGGGTATTCTACTGATCCACTTGATGTATGTTTTGGTGATCAACTTGCGGGTTCCGCCCATGAACCTATGCATAGGGGTTGGCACACGTTTTCGTCGTGATTCTCCGGTAGGAACTGTGGGGAAATCTTTGAGGTCCTTTGTGTTGGTTGAATAGATGAATCTGAGATTGTGTGATGCATATCGTATAATCACACCCACGGATACTTGAGGTGACATTGGAGTATCTAGGTGACATTAGGGTTTTGGTTGATTTGTGTCTTAAGGTGTTATTCTAGTACGAACTCTAGGGTTGTTTGTGACACTTATAGGAATAGCCCAATGGATTGATTGGAAAGAATAACTTTGAGGTGGTTTCGTACCCTACCATAATCTCTTCGTTCGTTCTCCGCTATTAGTGACTTTGGAGTGACTCTTTGTTGCATGTTGAGGGATAGTTATGTGATCCAATTATGTTAGTATTGTTGAGGGAACTTACACTAGTGAAAGTATGAACCCTAGGCCTTGTTTCCACGCATTGCAATACCATTTACGCTCACTTTTATCACTTGCTACCTTGCTGTTTTTATATTTTCAGATTACAAATACCTTTATCTACCATCCATATTGCACTTGTATCACCATCTCTTCGCCGAACTAGTGCACCTATACAATTTACCATTGTATTGGGTGTGTTGGGGACACAAGAGACTCTTTGTTATTTGGTTGTAGGGTTGCTTGAGAGAGACCATCTTCATCCTACGCCTCCTACGGATTGATAAACCTTAGCTCATCCACTTGAGGGAAATTTTCTACTGTCCTACAAACCTCTGCACTTGGAGGCCCAACAACGTCTACAAGAAGAAGGTTGTGTAGTAGACATCAAGTTCTTTTCTGGCGCCGTTGCCGGGGAGGTTAGCGCTTGAAGGTATATCTTTAGATCTTGCAATCGAGTCTTTTAGTTTCTTGTTTTATCACTAGTTTAGTTTATAAAATAAAACTATAAAAAATGGAATTGAGTTTGTCTCATACGCTTCACCTTTTTAATATCTTTCATGTGTATGATGGAAAGGATAATTGTGCTCAAGTGCTAGAAGAAGAAATCTATAAAATGTTTGGCACTAAATATTTGAATGATGAGCATGATTGCAATGTTGTTAGTATGAATTCCTTGAATATCCATGATGCTAATGATATGCAAAGCCACAAGCTTGGGGAAGCTATGTTTGATGAAGATGATATTTTTTGTCCCCCAAGCTTTGATGAGCAAATTTATTATGCTGAAAGCGTGCCTCCTATCTATGATGATTATTGTGATGACATGTATGCTTTAAAGAACAATAATAACCATGAAACTTGTCATCTTGATCTTAATTTTCAATCACATGATAGTTATTTTGTTAAGTTTGCTCCCACTACTATTCATGAGAAGAAATTTGCTTATGTGGAGAGTAATAAAATTCTATGCTTGTAGATCATGAAAAGAATGCTTTAGGTGCTGGTTATATTGTTGAATTCATTCATGATGCTACTGAAAATTATTATGAGGGAGGAATATATGCTTGTAGGAATTGCAATAATATCAAGTTTCCTCTCTATGTGCTTAAAGTTTTGAAGTTATGCTTGTTATACCTTCCTATGCAAGTTGATTCTTGTTCCCACAAGTTGTTTGCTCACAAAATCCCTATGCATAGGAAGTGGGTTAGGCTTAAATGTGCTAGTCATATTCTTCATGATGCTCTCTTTATGTTACAATTCCTATCTTATATGTGAGCACCGTTGAAATCATCATGCCTAGCTAGGGGCGTTAAACGATAGCGCTTGTTGGGAGGCAACCCAATTTTACTTTAGTTACTTGCTTTTTTGATCCTGTTTAGCAATAAATAATTTATATAGCCTCTGTTATGATTGAGTTTTCATGTTTTAATTAGTGTTTGTGCCAAGTAGAACCGTTGGGAAGACTTGGGAAAAGTCTTGTTGATCTTGCTGTAAAAAACAGAAACTCTAGCGCTCACGAGAATTGCTGCCATTTTTATTTGGAGAGTGATATTTAGTTAATTATTTTTGCAGATGATTAATATATAAATTCCTCAGTTCCAGAAATTTATTTTAGAATTTTATGAGTTCCAGAAGTATATGTTTGATCAAGATTACTACAGACTGTTCTGTTTTTGACAGATTCTGTTTTTCATGCGTTGTTTACTTATTTTGATGAATCTATGGCTAGTAAAATAGTTTATAAACCATATAGAAGTTGGAATACAGTAGGTTTAACACCAATAAAATAAACAATGAGTTCATTATAGTACCTTGAAGTGGTGATTTACTTTCTTATACTAACGGAGCTTACGAGTTTTCTGTTAAGTTTTGTGTTGTGAAGTTTTCAAGTTTTGGGTAAAGATTTGATGGACTATGGAATAAGGAGTGGCAAGAGCCTAAGCCTGGGGATGACCAAGTCACCCCAAGGTAATATTCAAGGACAACCAAGAGCCTAAGCTTGGGGATGCCCCGGAAGGCATCCCCTCTTTCGTCTTCATTCATCGGTAACTTTACTTAGAGCTATATTTTTATTCACCACATGATATGTGTTTTGCTTGGAGCGTCAATTTATTTTGTTAGGATTTTCTTTCTGTTATTTAGAACAATGTTTTGCATCTTTTATTTCAAGAAAAGTGGCATTGATAGCCTTTACTATGCCTATGTTACAAGTATACATGTTGCTGTTTGAAAACAGAAAGTTTACCGCTGTTACAATAATTCCCTAGAAAATTCAGAATGTGATAAAATGTTGAAACCTTTTGAATATTAAGCTCTGATAAATTTACTACAGTGGGAATTTTCTTTCATAATTTTGGGAGCTAGGGAAGTATGGATGTTGCAGCATTCTTTACAGACTATCCTGTTTAGGCAGATTGCTGTTATGTTTGCATTGTTTGCATATGTTTGCTTCTTTAATGATTCTATTTGAGGATAGGACTATTAAATATGCAGAGGCATTTAGTATGCAATGTTGAATAATAATTTTAGTGATTTGCTACAGTAGAGTATGATAAGGTTTTGGCAATGGTTTATACTAACTTATCTCACGAGTCCTTGTTGAGTTTTGTGTGGATGAAGCTTTTGAGATTTAGGGAGACCGTGATATGAGAGGAATTAAGGAGACACAAAAGCTCAAGCTTGGGGATGCCCAAGGCACCCCAAGATAATATTTCAAGAAGTCTCAAGCGTCTAAGCTTGGGGATGCCCCGGTTGGCATCCCACCTTTCTTCTTCAACAACTATCGGTTAGTATCGGTTGATCCTAAGTTTTTGCTTCTTCACATGATGTTTGCTATTCTTAGATGTCATTTTATTTTGCTTTGCTTGCTGTTTGAATAAAATACCAAGATCTGAAATTATTAAATGTTAGAGAGTCTTCACATAGTTGCATAATTATTCGACTACTCATTGATCTTCACTTATATCTTTCGGAGTAGTTTGTCATTTGCTCTAGTGCTTCACTTATATCTTTTAGAGCATGGTGGTAGTTTTATTTTGAAGAAATAGATGAACTCTCATGCTTCACTTAGATTATTTTGAGAGTCTTAAATAGCATGGTAATTTGCTTAAAATCCTAATATGCTAGGTATCAAGAATAGTAAAAACTTTCATATAGAGTATTGAATACTAAGAGAAGTTTGATGCTTGATGATTGTTTTGAGATATGGAGGTAATAATATCAAAGTCGTGCTAGTTGAGTAGTTGTGAAATTGAGAAATGCTTGTGTTGAAGTTTGCAAGTCCCGTAGCATGCATGTATGGTAAACGTTGTGTAACAAATTTGAAACATGAGGTGTTATTTGATTGTCCTCCTTATGAGTGGCGGTCGGGGACGAGCAATGGTCTTTTCCTACCAATCTATCCCCCTAGGAGCATGCGCGTAGTGCCGAGGTTTTTGATGACTTGTAGATTTTTGCAATAAGTATGTGAGTTCTTTATGACTAATGTTGAGTCCATGGATTATACGCACTCTCACCCTTCCATCATTGCTAGCCTCTTCGGTACCGTGCATTGCCCTTTCTCACATTGAGAGTTGGCGCAAAATTCGCCGGTGCATCCAAACCCCGTGATATGATACGCTCTATCACACATAAACCTCCTTATATCTTCCTCAAAACAGCCACCATACCTACCTATTATGGCATTTCCATAGCCATTCCGAGATATATTGCCATGCAACTTTCCACCATTCCGTTCATCATGACACATTCATCATTGTCATATTGCTTAGCATGATCATGTAGTTGACATAGTATTTGTGGCAAAGCCACAGTTCATAATTCTTCCATACATGTCACTCATGAATCATTGCACATCCCGGTACACCGCCGGAGGCATTCATATAGAGTCATCTTTGTTCTAGTATCGAGTTGTAATCATTGAGTTGTAAATAAATAGAAGTGTGATGATCATCATTATTAGAGCATTGTCCCAAGTGAGGAATAAATAAAAAAATAAAAAAGAGAAAGGCCATAAAAAAGAGAAGGCCCAAAAAAATGAGAGAAAAAGAGAGAAGGGACAATGCTACTATCCTTTTACCACACTTGTGCTTCAAAGTAGCACCATGATCTTCATAGTAGAGAGTCTCTCATGTTATCACTTTCATATACTAGTGGGAATTTTTCATTATAGAACTTGGCTTGTATATTCCAACAATGGGCCTCCTCAAGTGCCCTAGGTCTTCGTGAGCAAGCAAGTTGGATGCACACCCACTAGTTTCTTTTGTTGAGCTTTCATACATTTATAGCTCTAGTGCATCCGTTGCATGGCAATCCCTACTCCTTGCATTAACATCAATCGGTGGGCATCTCCATAGCGCATTGATTAGCCTCGTTGATGTGAGACTTTCTCCCTTTTTGTCTTCTCCACATAACCCCCTCATTATATTCTATTCCACCCATAGTGTTATGTCCATGGCTCGCGTTCATGTATTGCGTGAAGGTTTATGAGTTTGAGATTACTAAAGTATGAAACAATTTCTTGGCTTGTCATTGGGGTTGTGCATGATGAGAGCATTCTTGTGTGACGAAAATGAAACATGACTAAACTATATGATTTTGTAGGGATGAACTTTCTTTGGCCATGTTATTTTGAGAAGACATAATTGCTTAGTTAGTATGCTTGAAGTATTATTATTTCTATGTCAATATGAACTTTTATCTTGAATCTTTCTGATCTGAATATTCATACCACAATTAAGAAGAATTACATTGAAATTATGCCAACTAGCATTCCACATCAAAAATTCTGTTTTTATCATTTACCTACTCGAGGACGAGCAGGAATTAAGCTTGGGGATGCTGATACGTCTCCAACGTATCTATAATTTTTGATTGCTCCATACTATATTATCTACTATTTTGAATGTTTATGGGCTTTATTATACACTTTTATATCATTTTTGGGACTAACCTATTAACCCAGAGCCCAGTGCCAGTTTTTGTTTTTACCCTGTTTTAGGGTTTCAAAGAAAAGGAAAATCAAATGGAGTCCAATTGACCTAAAGCTTCACGGAACTCATTTTTGGAAGGAAAGAAGCCCAGAAGACTTGGAGTGCACGTCGGGGGATCTGCGAGGAGGTCACGAGGCAGGGGGCGCGCCCACCCCCCTGGGCGCGCCCTCCACCCTCGTGGGCCCCTCGTGGCCCCCCTGACATACTTCTTCCGCCTATATATCTCCATATACCCTAAAAACACCGAGGAGCACAATAGATCTGGAGTTTTGCCGCTAGAAGCCTCCGTAGCAACCGAAAGACAATCTAGACACGTTCCGGCACCCTGCCGGAGGGGGAATCCTTCTCCGGTGGCCATCTTCATCATCCCGGTGCTCTCCATGACGGGGAGGGAGTAGTTCTCCCTTGGGGCTGAGGGTATGTACCAGTAGCTATGTGTTTGATCTCTCTCTCTCTCTCTCTCTCTCTCTCGTGTTCTTCATTTGGCACGATCTTGATGTATCGCGAGCTTTGCTATTCTAGTTGGGTCTTATGTTTCTCCTCCCCCTCTACTCTCATGTAATGGATCGAGTTTCCCCTTTGGAGTTATCTTACCGGATTGAGTCTTTAAAGATTTAAGAACACTTGATGTATGTCTTGCGTGGGATACCTGTGGTGACAATGGGGTATTCTATTGATCCACTTGATGTATGTTTTTGTGATCAACTTGCGGGTTCCAGCCATGAACCTATGCATAGGGCTTGGCACACGTTTTCGTCGTGATTCTCCGGTAGGAAGTTTGGGGCACTCTTTGAGGTCCTTTGTGTTGGTTGAATAGATGAATCTGAGATTGTGTGATGCATATCGTATAATCACACCCACGGATACTTGAGGTGACATTGGAGTATCTAGGTGACATTAGGGTTTTGGTTGATTTGTGTCTTAAGGTGTTATTCTAGTACGAACTCTAGGGTTGTTTGTGACACTTATAGGAATAGCCCAACGGATTGATTGGAAAGAATAACTTTGAGGTGGTTTCGTACCCTACCATAATCTCTTCGTTCGTTCTCCGCTAGTAGTGACTTTGGAATGACTATTTGTTGCATGTTGAGGGATAGTTATGTGATCCAATTATGTTAGTATTGTTGAGGGAACTTACACTAGCGAAAGTATGAACCCTAGGCCTTGTTTCCACGCATTGCAATACCGTTTACGCTCACTTTTATCACTTGCTACCTTGCTGTTTTTATATTTTCATATTACAAATACCTTTATCTACCATCCATATTGCACTTGTGTCACCATCTCTTCGCCGAACTAGTGCACCTATACAATTTACCATTGTATTGGGTGTGTTGGGGACACAAGAGACTCTTTGTTATTTGGTTGTAGGGTTGCTTGAGAGCGACCATCTTCATCCTACGCCTCCTATGGATTGATAAACCTTAGGTCATCCACTTGAGGGAAATTTGCTACTGTCCTACAAACCTCTGCACTTGGAGGCCCAACAACGTCTACAAGAAGAAGGTTGTGTATGTTACGCCCTCGATGCGGCTATAGCTCCCACGTGTCGAGGCACGACTTAGAGGCATAACCGCATTGAAAGCAATGCCGCAAGTTAGGCAATCTTCACAACATCCCATGTAATATAGATCATAAAGGGGAGATACATAGTTGGCTTACACTCGCCACGTCAATCAAGTACATAAATAGCATTACAGCATTCAAACACTCATGGCCCGACTACGGCGCCAAAATAAAGATAAACCCAACATGCGACACGGTCCCGATCACCCCAACTGGGCACCACTACTGATCATTAGGGAAAGACACGTAGTAACGGTGTGAGTCCTCGTCGAACTCCCACTTGAGCTCAAGCACGTCATCTGGAGCGGAATCATCAGGCCCTGCATCTGGTTTGGAAGTAATCTGTGAGCCACAGAGACTCAGCAATCTCGCACCCTCGCGATCAAGACTATTTAAGCATTAATAGGTAAGGCAAGGTAATATATGTGGAGCTGCAGCAAGCGACTAGCATATATGGTGGCTACCCTGTTCGCAAAAGAGAGCGAGAAGAGGAGGCAAAGCGCGAGCGAGTAACTAGAGAACATCCTATGCAAGCATTACTCCAGCACCGTGTTCACTTCCCGGACTCCGCCGAGAAGAGACCATCACGGTAACTCACACTGTTGGTTCATTTTAATTAAATGAAGGTTCAAGTTATCTACAACCGGACATTAACAAATTCCCATCTGCCCATAACCGCGGGCACAGCTTTCGAAAGTTCAAATCCCTGCAGGGGAGTCCCAACTTAGCCCATGACAAGCTCTCACGGTCAACGAAGGAATAGACCTCCTCCCGAGACGTTCCGATCAGACTCGGTATCCCGGTTCTTCAAGACACTTCGACAGGTTAAAACAAATCCAGCAACACCGCCCGAATGTGCCGACAAATCCCGATAGGAGCTGCACATTCTCGTTCTCAGGGCACACTCAGATAGGTCAAGCTACGAGTAAAACCAACCCTCGAGTTTCCCCGAGGTGGCCCCGCAGGCTGCCTGGTTCGGACCAACACTCAGAGGAGCACTGGCCCGGGGGGGTTAAATAAGATGACCCTCGGGCTCCGGAAACCCAAGGGAAAAATAGGCTAGGTGGCAAATGGTAAAACCAAGGTTGGGCATTGCTGGAAAAGCTTTAATCAAGATGAACTATCAAGGGGTTCCCATTATAACCCAACCGCGTAAGGAACGCAAAATCCGGGAACATAACACCGATATGACGGAAACTAGGGAGGCAAGAGTGGAACAAAACACTAGGCGAGAGGCCGAGCCTTCCACCCTTTACCAAGTATATAGATGCATTAAGATAACATGGCAATATAATGATATCCCAACAAGTAAATAATGTTCCAACAAGGAACAGTCTCCAATCTTCACCTGCAACTAGCAACGCTATAAGAGGGGCTGAGCAAAGCGGTAACATAGCCAATCAACGGTTTGCTAGGACATGGTGGGTTAGAGGTTTGACATGGCAATTTGGGAGGCATGAGAGCAAGTGGTAGGCATCGTGGCATAGGCATAGCAAAAGAGCGAGCATCTAGCATAGCAAAGATAGTAGTGATTTCGAGGGTATGAACATCTTGCCTGCAAAGTTGTCAGAGTTGACTGGATCCTCGAAAGCAAACTCAACGGGCTCCTCGTTAGCAAACTCGTCTCCCGGCTCTACCCAAACAAGACAAACAAGCAACAAGGACACAATCAACCACGTGCAAACTCAAACAACATGATGCAAAGATGGTATGCTATGCGAGATGCAATATGTGATGCATATGCAAGATTTGACAAGGAATGAACGAACCTGGCCTCAACTTGGAAATCCAAGTGTGCTACTGGAAATATGAGATTAAATCGCTTGAAAACGATATAAAGAACGCCGGAATCGGAGTTACGGTTTGGAAATGGCAAGCAATTTAAATATGGCCACGTTCTGCGATTTACAGCAAGTAGTCATCTAAATGCAATAAGATGAACATGCTACAGCACCCAAACATGGCATCAAAATACATGGCAATGATCCATTCAGGATGCTTAACAAAAGACTAGCACTGAGCTACGGCCAATTCATCCATTAACAGGTTCAAACAAGCATGGCAAAAATGCATTTGGTAAACAGATTTCAAACTTGGTGAAATTAACACTTGTCTGGAATTTCAGATCAGATAGCACTCTTTGGAGCATGAAAACAATATGCTACAGGACCTGCACATGGCAAAGCAAAGCATGGCATGGAGCTACTCAAAGAGCTTAACAAAAGTCCCTTAGTGACCTTGAGCCAAAAGGGATCAGAAAATACATTTGCAAGCACGTGAACATGGCAAGAACATAATCAGTTCTCGGACTTGGTGAAAACTGGAGCATGCTGAAACAGATATCAAGTAGGCATGTTTACGAGCTCGATGCACTCACTACAGAGCATGTCATGACAATCTAAGCATGCACCCATCAAGAATACACAAAATACAAGCTAGACATGGCAAGAACAATAACATAGCATGCACGGATCAACTACAACATCCTCGGCAAAATTGCTAACAAGTAGACAATCTGCCCAGATTCACGAAATGACAAAAGTAGAGCTTGATTGAATCAAGCTAGGGTGCTCCATAGATTCAAACAAAGGCATGTATGGATAGAGCACTACAAGATTAACAAAACATCCTTACTGATCATCCTCAAAAGAGGCACAGATCACTAGGAAACAACATGAACATATGACCATATGAGATAAATAGTTCAAGGACTTAGTGGAAATGCTAAGTCCCTGAAATCAGCATTAACGAATGCTCCACTTTGCAAGCTTGTGCTAGTCACCACACACATCACAAAAATACATGGGTTGCACCTCTGGATAGATGGCAAAACATATAACAAAACTCAGGAATATCTCAGGGGCATATCATGCACACAATAATCATGGCAAAAATGACAAATATCTAATTGGAGCAGCAGAACTGACAATTATCTCAGATAGCATTCTTCTAACAGCATTTCGGGCACCAAGATGAACTCAAATGAAAATGATGCAATGAGATGAAATGATGTGCTCTCTGAGACGAACATTTTGATATGCTATATGCCCAAAACGGAGCTACGGATGAGGAGTTACGACATGATGAACATGAGCAAATAATTAGGGTTTCGGGCAGAAAAGTCAACCGAGACGGGATCTCAGATCCAGATCCGGGGCACGTTTCCCGAGGTTTGCCGAGATCTCGCCGGAACAGTGGATGCGGTGGCCGGACTTGCCGGATCTCGTCGGGAAGAAGAGGCCGGGGCGGCTCGTCGGAGCTCGCCGGGGCGGCGTTGGGCGACGGGGAGGCGCGCGCCGGCACAGATCCCCGGAGGAGGCGAGGGCGGTGCCCTGGCGCGGCGGCGGGCGAACGCCGGTGGGGAGGCGGCGGATGGTGGCGGGCGAGGGAGCCGGGCGGCGGGCGAAGTGGATCGGGCGGCGGGCGAAGGGTGGCGCCTCCCGATGGGCTTGGAGGGCCCGGTGCGGGCCTGCCCGGGCCGGCGGCGGGAGGAAGGAGGCGGCGACAGGTGGCGCGAGCTGAGCGGTGGCGGCGGTGTGTCCGGCGCGGACGGACAATGTCCGGCGCGACGGAGACGAATTTTAGGGTTTCGGGGAAGAAGGAGATCCGGATTTCGGAGGGGGTCTTTATATAGAGGTAGAGGGAGCTAGGAGTGTCCAAATGAGGTGCGGTTTTCGGCCACGCGATTATGATCGAATGCTCTAGATGATGGAGAGGGCTTTGGTGGGTTTGGGGCCAACTTGGAGGGGTGTTGGGCTGCAACACACACGAGGCCTTTCCGATCCCTCGGTTAACCGTTGGAATATCAAACGAAGTCCAAATGGTACGAAACTTGACAGGCGGTCTACCGGTAGTAAACCAAGGCCGCTTGGCAAGTCTCGGTCCAATCCAGAAATGTTTGATCCCCACATGCGAAAGAAAGTTAGAAATGACCACCGGAGGAGAACGAAGCGCCGGAATGCAAAACGGACAACGGGGAAAATGCTCGAATGCATGAGATGAACACGTATGCAAATGCAATGCACATGATGACATGATATGAGATGCATGACAACGATAACAACACATGGAGACAAAGACCCGAACCCGAGAAAATAAAATAACTTAACACCGGAAACAGCAAGAGTTGGATTACATATTGAGTGAATCATATCCGGGGTGTTATAGTGTAGTAGACATCAATCCTCCTGGTGTTTATATAAACCAGAGGGCTTAGTCCGGAGAGAGAGATATTCATTACCATAGCCATACAAGCTAGACCTCTAGGGTTTAGACATTACGATCTCGTGGTAGATCAACTCTTGTAATACTCATATTCACCAATATCAATCAAGCAGGACGTAGGGTATTACCTCCATAGAGAGGGCCCGAACCTGGGTAAACATCGTATCCCCTGTCTCCTGTTACCATCGACCTTAGACGCATAGTTCGGGACCCCCTACCCGAGATCCGCCGGTTTTGACACCGACACTGTAAGAGGAAGCTATCTCCCGTTCGTCATCAAACATGCATTGTTCCCTCTCAGAACCATGAGCCTTCTAGTGAGTTGCTCCGGTTTGTGAGGGGTGTGTGTCCAAACTTTCATCACACATGCCAATTTTTTTACCACATCATCTTGGTGGCATGACATTACATCAACCAAGGTTTCATGTGTTTTTGATATTTTTTTATTTTTTAGAATTTAAATGCCATTGCACTCCATGCTTAATTGTGTCATAGCCGTTAGACCAATATGTTTGAAAATTCATTCCAATTTACTACACATGGAATTAAATCGCACACAAGTACGCAAAATATGACTTATCAAACCATTATGGTTAGCTTTTGCATGTACATGTGGTTCAAATTTCAATTACGGTCATTAAATGGCTAGAAAATCACTTGAATGTCTTAAAAGGTCAAATGACCCTTGAAATTTTCCAAAATTTGACATGACAATTGTATTAGTACTACAAATTTTCTCGTACATTTAAAACACCATCCGTTGCCATTTTACTCCAAATTCGTCTTCACAGCTAATAAAAAATATCTACAACATCACACACAGTTGTTTTGTACGAACTGTTTTGCGATGAAAATATATGGGTCTATTTAAGTCTTCCTCCTTAAGCTTCACCGGCTCGTCTGCTGCAGTGCCGGCAACCCCCGAATCCCGATCCCCATTCCTGCACCCCCTTCTTGCAAAGATGATGCCATGGAAATGCTTCGTGAAGGCTCGTACGATGGCCGCGTCCCCCCGAGCGCCGCCGCCTGCGCCGAGAGCGCGGCTGCCTACGCCGAGAGTGCCGCCGTATCCGCATTGAGCACGGTCGCTTCCACCAAGAGGGCGTTTGCGGCAGCTGACAGGGCAGCTACAACAGCCAAGATGGCTACAGCTGCAGCTGCGACGGCGGTTGCAAACACCAAGAGTGCTCGAGCTGCTATCTGTGCCGCTGATGTTGCCCTGGCCCGGGTCGAGGCCATCCACGCCAAGATTGAGGATGCACACGCCAAGATATTCCAGGCCACCTCGGAATCCAGCATGCAACCCAAGTCCGAAAAGGCGGCGGTGGCCATGGAGCACCTGCTTCCTCATGTGGTCGCCGAGCGGGAGCTAGAGATGCAGGAGGCGGCGGAGATCGAGGAGTGCTAGGAGGAGGAGTTACGCGTGGCCGAGGTCGAGGTAGAGAAGAGTCTATCCGTTGAGGAATCAGTGGTGGAGTACCAACACGAGCTCTGGCGCAGCCACTACTATGAGTACTACAACCTTGAGGGCGGCGCCGAGGACGAGGACGCGGACATGGTCAACTTAAGCAGGGGGGACGTGAAGTCCACCAACGGCAGCATGTCGCCAGGACAAGTCATCAATGTCTTATCTCACACCGGCGATGCATAGGCCGGCGCGGCAGCGAATTTGTTAAAATTATGCGTACTTAGGCTTTGTTTTTAATGCTGGTCTTTTGTTAGAGCAATGTTTAGGTCAACTGGCTCTTTTTAATTACTAAAATTGCTCGATTCAGTAAGTGTGGTATGTCTGTTGTACGCTCTTTTGTGTGCCCAAATTAGCAAGCGATGTTAAATTATGCAATGATGTACCCGGGGAAATTTCCGCCAAAATTTGAATTATCAAACTCATTCCATGCGCGTAAAGCAGAAGAATCGTTTGTGATGCACACAATCATTCAAAGTGAATGGTCCGGCGGCACCGCGCGCTAAGTTTCCCTCCACATTTCCAAAATTGTGGCCTACCGCCAAAATATCTCCCCCGCCCCCTTCCCCACCCCGTTTTCTCCCCGACCACAAGTCACATTTCCCCTATTTTATCCTTCCTTACTTCCTAAGCTATAGTCGTTTCCTCACTTGCTTCCTCGCTCTCGACGTCTCGCATCCTACCGCCAAGGTCGCCATGGTCTTCTTCGAAGACCTCTCCAGCGGTTCCTCCTCCAGCGACGACTCCTTCACTACCCGGGTATGCCTCTCTTCTATCTCTCGGGCTATGACTTGGAATGAAGGATTTTTACCCGACAGTCTATTTGAGTCATTTCTTCCTCTTGTAGCTCCCTAGGACCATCAGTGTCAACGAATGGAGCGGGGTGGCTGAAGATCTATCTGCTCGTTGTCACCATCAATCTTCATGCGTGAAGCTAGTTGCATTTCAATCTGTGGATAGTGGGGGGAAGTTTCTGGCATGTGTAGAGAAGGTTAGACCCTCTTTCATTATTACAAATCATTTGTTAGATGTGATTCATACACTGTCACGGACCCAACCCATTCATACCACACCTTCTGTTGGGGAACATAGCATGCCATTTCAAAATTTTCCTACGCTCACGCAAGATCTATCTAGGAGATGCATAGCAATGAGAGGGGGAGAGTGCATCCACGTACCCTTGTAGGCCGAAAGTTGAAGCGTTAGGTTAACGTGGTTGATGTAGTCAAACGTCTTAATGATCCAACCGATCTAGTACCGAATGTACGGCACATCCGAGTTCAGGACACGTTCAGCTCGATGATGTCCCTCAAACTCTTGATCCGGTAGAGGGTTGAGGGAGAGTTCTGTCAGCACAACGGCATGGTGACGGTGATGGTGATGTGATCCGTGCACGGCTTCGCCTAAGCACTACGACGCTATGACCGGAGGAGTAAACTGTGGAGAGGGGGCACCGCACACGGCTAAGAGAACAACTGATGTGTTATGGGATTCCCCCCTCCCGCCCCCGTATATAAAGGAGGGGAGTAGGAGGCGGCCGGCCAGGAGGGGCACGCCATGGGGGGTCCTACTATGACTCCACTCCTGGTAGGATTCGCCCCCCCCTTTCCTTTCTTACCGGAGGGGAAAAGGAAGGAGAGGGAGAGGGAGAGGGAAAGGGGGCGCCGCTCCCTCCCCTAGTCCAATCGGACTGCCATGGGGGGCGTGCGGCCACCCCTTGCGGCCCACCTCTCTCTCCACTAAGGCCCATGTTGGCCCAATACTTCCCCGGGGGGTTCCGGTAACCCCTCGGTACTCCGGTAAAATACTCCAACCACTCGAAACCATTCTGATATCCGAATACTACCTTCCAATATATGAATCTTTACCTCCCGACCATTTCGAGGCTCCTCTTCATGTCCGTGATCTCATCTGGGACTCCAAACAAACTTCGGTCACCAAAACCCATAACTCACAATACAAATCGTCATCAAACATTAAGCGTGCGGACCCTACGGGTTTGACAACTATGTAGACATGACCGAGACATATCTCTGGTCAATAACCAATAGTGGAACCTGGATGCTCATATTGGTTCCTACATATTCTATGAAGATCTTTATCAGTGAAACCACAATAACTGCATACGTTATTCCCTTTGTCATCGGTATGTTACTTGCCCGAGATTCGATCGTCGGTATCATCATACCTAGTTCAATCTTGTTACCGGCAAGTCCCTTTACTTGTTCGGTAATGCATCATCACGCAACTAACTCATTAGTCACATTGCTTGCAAGGCTTATAGTGAATGTGCATTACCGAGAGGGCCCAAAGATACCTCTCCGATACTCGGAGTGACAAATCCTAATCTTGATCTATGCCAACCCAACAAACACCTTCGGAGATACCTGTAGAGCATCTTTATAATCATCTAGTTATATTGTGACGTTTGATAGCACACAAGGTGTTCCTCCGGTATTCGGGAGTTGCATAATCTCATAGTCAGAGGAATATGTATAAGTCATGAATAAAGCAATAGCAATAAAACTAAACGATCAGTATGCTAAGCTAACGGATGGGTATTGTCCATCACATCATTCTCTAATGATGTGATCATGTTCATCAAATGACAACACATGTCTATGGTCAGGAAACATAACCATCTTTTATTAACGAGCTAGTCAAGTAGAGGCATACTAGGGACACTCTGTTTGTTTATGTATTCGCACATGTACTAAGTTTCTGGTTAATAAAATTCTAGCATGAATAATAAACATTTATCATGATATAAGGAAATATAAATAACAACTTTATTATTGCCTCTAGGGAATATTTCCTTCAGTCTCCCACTTGCACTAGACTCGATAATCTAGATTACATAGTAATGATTCTAACACCCATGGAGTCTTGGTGCTGATCATGTTTTGCTCATGGAAGATGTTTAGTCAATGGGTCTATAACATTCAGATTTGTATGTATTTTGTAAATCTCTATGTCTCCCTCCTTGACTTGATCGCGGATGGAATTGAAGCGTCTCTTTATGTGTTTAGTTCTCTTGTGAAATCTGGATTCCTTTGCCAAGGCAATTGCTCCAGTATTGTCACAAAACATTTTCATTGGACCCGATGCACTAGGTATTACACCTAGATCGGATATTAACTCCTTCATCCAGACTCCTTCATTTGCTGCTTCCGAAGCAGCTATGTACTCCGCTTCACACGTAGATCCCGCCATGACGCTCTGCTTGGAACTGCACCAACTTAGAGCTCCACCATTCAATATAAATACGTATTCGGTTTGTGACTTAGAGTCATCCGGATCAGTGTCAAAGCTTGCATCGACGTAACCATTTACGACAAGCTCTTTGTCACCTCCATAAACGAGAAACATATCCTTAGTCCTTTTCACGTATTTCAGGAAGTTCTTGACCGCTGTCCAGTGATCCACTCCTGGATTACTTTGGTACCTCCATGCTAAACTTATTGCAAGGCACACATCAGGTCCGGTACACATCATTGCATACATGATAGAACCTATGGTTGAGGCATAGGGAATGACTTTCATTTTCTCTCTATCTTCAGTAGTGGACGGGCATTGAGTCTGACTCACCTTCACACCTTGTAACACAGGCAAGAACCCTTTCTTTGACTGATCCATTTTGAACTTCTTCAAAACTTTCTCAAGGTATGTGCTTTTTGAAAGTCCAACTAAGCGTCTTGATCTATCTCTATAGATCTTGATGCCCAATATATAAGGAGATTCGCCGAGGTCTTTCATTGAAAAATTCTTATTCAAGTATCATTTTATGCTATCTAGAAATTATGTATTATTTCCAATCAATAATATGTCAACCACATATAATATTAGAAATGCTACAGAGCTCCCACTCACTTTCTTGTAGTACAGGCTTCTCCAAAAGTCTATATAAAACCATATGCTTTAATCACACTATCAAAGCGTATATTCCAACTCCGAGAGGCTTGCACCAGTCCGTACATGGATCGCTGGAGCTTGCAAACTTTGTTAGCACCTATAGGATCGACAAAAACTTCTGGTTTAATCATATACAACTCTTCCTTAAGAAATCCATTAAGGAATGCAGTTTTGACATCCATTTGCCAAATTTCATAATCATAAAAATCGGCAATTGCTAACATGATACAGACAGACTTAAGCATCGCTATGGGTGAGAAAGTCTCATCATAGTCAACTCCTTGAACTTGTCAAAAACCTTTCGCAACAAGTGGAGATTTATAGACAGTAACATTACCGTCAGCGTCAGTATTTTTCTTGAATATCCATTTATTCTCTATGGCTTGCCGATCATCGGGCAAGTCAACCAAAGTACATACTTTGTTCTCATACATGGATCCCATCTCAGATTTCATGGCCTCAAGCCATTTCGCTGAATCTGGGCTCATCATCGCTTCCTCATAGTTCGTAGGTTCGTCATGGTCTAGTAACATGACTTCCAGAATAGGATTACCGTACCACTCTGGTGCGGACCATCCTCTGGTTGACCTACGAAGTTCAGTAGTAACTTGATCTGAAGTTTCATGATCATCATCATTAACTTCCTCACTAATTGGCATAGCCATCACTGGAATTGATTTCTGTGATAAACCATTTTCCAATTCAGGAGAAGGTACAATTACCTCATCAAGTTCTACTTTCCTCCCTCTCACTTCTTTCGAGAGAAACTCCTTCTCTAGAAAGGATCCATTCTTAGCAACAAATATCTTACCTTCAGATCTGTGATAGAAGGTGTACCCAACAGTTTCTTTTGGTATCCTATAAAGATGCACTTCTCCGATTTGGGTTCGAGCTTATCAGGTTGAAGCTTTTTCACATAAGCATCGCAGCCCCAAACTTTAAGAAATGACAGCTTAGGTTTCTTGCCAAACCATAGTTCATATGGTGTCGTCTCAACAGATTTAGATGGTGCCCTATTTAACGTGAATGCAGCCGTCTCTAAAGCATAACCCCAAAATGATAGTGGTAAATCGGTAAGAGACATCATAGATCGCACCATATCTAATAAAGTACGGTTACGTCGTTCAGACACACCATTACGCTGTGGTGTTCCAAGTGGCATGAGTTGCGGAACTATTCCACGTTGTTTCAAATGAAGACCAAACTCGTAACTCAAATATTCGCCTCCGCGATCAGATCGTAGAAACTTTATTTTCTTATTACGATGATTTTCTACTTCACTTTGAAATTCTTTGAACTTTTCAAATGTTTCATACTTGTGTTTGATTAAGTAGACATACCCATATCTGCTTAAATCATCTGTGAAGGTCATAAAATAACGATACCCACCGTGAGCCTCAACACTCATCGGACCGCATGCATCAGTATGTATTATTTCCAATAAGTCAGTGGCTCGCTCCATTGTTCCGGAGAATGGAGTCTTAGTCATCTTGCCCATGAGGCATGGTTCACAAGCATCAAGTGATTCATAATCAAGTGATTCCAAAAGTCCATCTACATGGAGTTTCTTCATGCTCTTTACACCAATATGACCTAAACGGCAGTGTCACAAATAAGTTGCACTATCATTATTAATTTGCATCTTTTGGCTTCAATATTATGAATATGTGTATCACTATGATCGAGATTCCACAAAAATAGACCACTCGTCAAGGGTGCATGACCATAAAAGATATTACTCATATAAATAGAACAACCATTATTCTCTTATTTAAATGAATAACCATCTCGCATCAAACAAGATCCAGATATAATGTTCATGCTCAATGCTGGCACTAAATAACAATTATTCAGTTCTAAAACTAATCCCGAAGGTAGATGTAGAGGTAGTGTGCCGACGGCGATCACATCGACCTTGGAACCATTTTTGACGCGCATCGCCACCTCATCCTTAGCCAATCTTCGTTTAACCCGTAGCCCCAGTTTTGAGTTGCAAATATGAGCAACCACTGGTACAGCGACGTCCTAAACAAACGGTTTAAAACCCCTTTCCGCGACGGCATTTGGAACCGTCGCCAAGTGAGTGTATGCGATAGGGTGTCCTTCCCACACGACCTAGAAATCATCGGGGATAGGCCCTCCTGGGACCCAGGCTGGGGCCGTGTGCGATTGGGCGAGACATCGAAACCCAATCATTTCCGTAGGTATGTACATCCCACATGGTGAATCCCAGAAATCATTTCCGTAGGTATGTACATCCCACACAGTGCATCCCAGAAATCATTTCCGTAGGTATGTACATCCCACACGGTGACTCCCAGAAATCATTTCCATAGGTATGTACATCCCACACGGTGAATCCCAGAAATCTTTTCCATAGGTATGTGTAGGATCAAAAGTATGTCTAGAGGGGGTGATTAGACTACTTGACCAAATAAAAATCTAGCCTTTTCCCAATTTTAGTTCTTGGCAGATTTTAGCAACTTTGGACAAGTCAAGCAATCTTAACACAATTCAAGCAAGCATGCAAAGAGTATATGAGCAGCGGAAAGTAAAGCATGCAACTTGCAAGAATGTAAAGGGAAGGGTTTGGAGGATTCAAACACAATTGGAGACACGGATGTTTTTGTCGTGGTTCCGATAGGTGGTGCTATCGTACATCCACGTTGATGGAGACTTCAACCCATGAAGGGTAACAGTTGCGCGAGTTCATGGAGGGCTCCACCCATGAAGGGTCCACGAAGAAGCAACCTTGTCTATCCCACCATGGCCATCGCCCACGAAGGACTTGCCTCACTAGCGGTAGATCTTCACGAAGTAGGCGATCTCCTTGCCCTTACAAACTCCTTTGTTCAACTCCACAATCTTGTCGGAGGCTCCCAAGTGACACCTAGTCAATCTAGGAGACACCACTCTCCAAGAAGTAACAAATGGTGTGTTGATGATGAATTCCTTGCTCTTGTGCTTCAAATGATAGTCTCCCCAACACCCAACTCTCTCTCACAGGATTTGGATTTGGTGGAAAGAAGATTTGAGTGGAAAGAAACTTGGGGAAGGCTAGAGATCAAGATTCATATGGTAGGAATGGAATCTCTTGGTCTCAACACAAGTGTAGGTGGTTCTCTCTCAGAAAAAGTAAGTTGGAAGTGTAGGTTTGTTCTGATGGCTCTCTCCACGAATGAAGAGGTGGTGGAGGGGTATATATAGCCTCCACACAAAATCTAACCGTTACACATAACTTCCCAAACTCGGTGGGACCTAATGGTTAAACTCGGTCGGACCGATTCAACAAAGCTAGTGACCGTTAGGGTTTTTGGTGGGACCGACATGCAACTCGGTAGGACCGATATGATTAGGGTTAGGGCATAACGTAATCTTGGTGAGACCGATTACACAAACTCGGTGAGATCGATTTTGGTAATAAGCTAACCAGAGAGTTGGTCAGGTAAACTTGGTGGGACCGATCGCTCATTTCAGTGAGACTGAAATGTTACGAAGGGAAAACAGAGAGTTTACATTGCAATCTCGGTGGGACCGATCGCTCATCTTGGTGAGACTGAAATGTTACGAAGGGAAACAGAGAGATTACAACCCCATCTCGATGAGAATGAGATCCCTGTCGGTGAGACCGGTTTGCCTAGGGTTTGTGGCAGTGGCTATGACATTTGAAACTCGGTGGCGCCGGATAGGAAGAATCGGTGGGGCCGAGTTTGACTTTTGGTTGAGGTCATATGTGGATGTGAGAAAGTAGTTGAGGGTTTTGGAGCATATCACTAAGCATTTTGAGCAAGAACCTCATTAAGCAACACCTCATCCCTCCTTGATAGTATTGGCTTTTCCTATAGACTCAATGTGATCTTGGATCACTAAAATGGAAAATGTAGAGTCTTGAGGTTGAGCCAATCCTTTGTCTTTAGCATTTTGAGGGGTCCATTTTTCTCATCCATGCCATGCCAATCATTGAGCTTTCCTGAGATATTAATTTTGAAATAGCATTAGCTCAATGAGCTATATGTTGTTAGGAATTACCAAAACCACCTAGGGATAGTTGCACTTTCAATCTCCCCCTTTTTGGTAATTGATGACAACATATAGATCAAAGCTTCGACAAATGATAATAAGAGTGAAAAACATTGTCGCTTTGAGAAGTATGTGAAAAGCAAGAGCTCCCCCTAAATTTGTGCATAGTTTAAGATTTGCTTTGGACTGCAAATGCACAAAGAGTTAGGATCATGGGTTACTCTTCCATGTCACATACATCTTGGTGGAGCGCTCAAACTGATAATAATTAAAATACATGCACTCATCACCAAGCAAAGTGAATGATCATATAAAAGGATAATGTCATCCAACAAGCATTAAGGTAGCATATGATCAAACACATGATCATCTAAGCAAGCACAAAGTATAAAGTATCTCAACCAAGCAAATAAATGAAGTTTAACCACCAAGGAGAAACGCAAGAGAGAACAAAAGCAACACTCTCTCTCGAAGCCTATGATCTATACATTTTCTCCCCCTTTGGCAACAAGTTACCAAAAAGTTCATAAAAAATGCATAGTGCTAAATTGTCACTCAGGCTTGGTCTTCAGGTGGTGGTGTAGACAGAACTCCAAGGACGAAGGCATCAGTCGATGTAGATGGAGCTGGCGGAGTAGGTGCTGGAGCTGGTGGCACTGAAGCTGTAGCTGGTGCAGATGAAGTTGCTCTGGTGTCTGGACAGGCACTGCAGCAGATCTCTGACCTCTGGGAACTCTAGCAAAAGCATCAGTGGTTGTCTTGCCCTTCTTCGCCTGCACTTCATCCTGAAGTTGCTCAACGACTGACTGGATCTGATTGACCTTCACATCTAAGTCATAGAACTTCTGCTCCACGATCCTCTCCAAGCTCTCCTGCTTTTGAGTCAGGATAGCCAATCCCTTCTCAATCCTCAGAGTGGAGGCAATCAAGTAGCCAAGTTGTTCATGCGTGCTCTTCAGAAGATACTGAGATGCCTCTTCGGTGGTTGGCATCTTTGCAGCCTTTTCAGCCCTTGCCTTCTCCTTCTTGGCTTGTGCGTGCACAGATGATGGTTCATTTTCATCCATCACCACAGTGTTGTCCTCAAAGTCTGGGTAGATGGGCATGTGCTCCTTGTCCAACAGATATGTGCCAGTGCCCATCTTGGAGTTGATTAGCTCCTGGATCTGTGGGGCATATCCACAACTCCTCTTCTGATCTGCAGCTGCCCTCTTTATGGTTTCCACAATTAGGCTCATGAATTTGAACTTTTGAGGCACATCAAACATGTGAAGCAAGTTAATTGCATGGCCTCTGATCATCTTGTGATCACCTGACTTTGGCAAGAGAGTGTGCCTGAGGATCCAGTTGATTGTTGGCAAGCCTGACAGAAGGTAATGTACTGATCCAAACTTGTGTGTCTCAAGAGCAGCATCTGGGATCTCTTTGTACATGTGTGTCATGGTGTTGTGATCCTTCTTCTTCTTGGCATAGACATCCAAGTCATCTTCACTCTCTCAGGAGCATTGATCAATTTTGCCCATTCAGCAACCGTTGACTGGTACCTAGTACCTTCAGACATCCAGACAATTCTTCCATCTGGGTAGAAGTGAGCTGTGGAGTAGAACTGCATGATGAGCTCATCATTCCACTTTGTGATCTTCTGAGCCACAAACTCATCAACTCCACAATCCTTGAAGCTGTCATATACACCAGGGAACTGATCCTCATTTTCCTCAATGAATTTCCAATCGACCCATCTCATGTCACACACTATGGGCTTCTTGTCAAGTAAGATAGTCTCATAGAAGTCCTGTTGTTCCTTTGTATGGAACATGTAGTCCACAGCAGTCCTTCTCCTGGTGGCATATGGATCAGACTCTCTCCATAGCCTTAGACCAAAATCCTTCCTTAGCTTCATGTTCTCAGCTACTGGATGAGCATCATTGTGATATGGAATTTTTGGCTTCAACTTCCTTAACACGACAGAATCATCTTCTTCTTCAGTTGCAGCTTTAGGCACTGGGGCCTTGTTCTTCTCTACTGCTGGGATGTTCCTGGTGCTCCTCTTGGGTGCCATTTTGGGTTTTGGAGCAGCTGGCTTAGGAGCTCCTTTGGGCTTAGATGGAGCAACCCCTGATCTTATGGCATCTCCCATAAGCTTTTGAGCTTTAGGTGCTGGTGCAGCATCCTCTTCCTCTTCTTCAAAGTCTTTCATTATTGAAGATCTCCCAAGCACTCTAGCAGTGGTCTTCTTAACCCTTTCCTTTCTTTTATTTTCTGCCACAACCTGCTCTTTGGGTGTAGATCCCAAAGTCTCTTGAGTGGACGTTCTGGCTTTTGACATGGGAGCTCTCTTGGCAGGAACCTTTTGCTTCATCCCTGGCTTAGTGGCAGCAGTTGTGCCATATTCCTTTTTCAGGACTTTCCTCTTTGAGGTGGCTTCTTCCTCCTTAGCCACATAGTCCTCATCCTCTGAATCTGAGGTTCTTTTCATGTTGGCCCTAGTGGCAGCCTTTGGCAAGTTGTTGGGTGTGCTCTTGCTTCCATCATCTGAGCTACTGGAGGGACTAGTGCCCTCACTCATGTGAACCTTCTCCTCAGACTTGTTCTGACTGTCACTCTGATATGACATGATGCAAACACTGACAGCAGACCCTGTGAATAGATTATAGATGAGGTAGAGTGGATGAGCATCACAAAGTGCAGAGGTTTTTGCAAAAGAATGAATTAAAAACTTAGTTTTAGTTTTCCATAGAAAGCATTTCGGATCTACCGATTTGAAATCTCGGTGATACCGAAGCAGTTGTTGGAACCTAAACTAGTGAACTCAGTCAGACCGAGTCACAGTTCGGTGGCACCGAGACTGCTAGGGTTTCACAAAGACTCGAACTCGGTCACACCGATTTGCAATTCTCGGTCAGACCGAGAATCACATGTACAATGGCCTTAGGCAAATCGGTGGAACCGATTTCATCAACTCGGTCGGTCCGAGATGGTTTCGGTGGAAACCTAACCCTAAATTTTCAGTTCAAGACTAAACTACGGAGTGTTTTCGATGGATAGAATGATCTCAATCATGGCAAGATACATGGCAAAACAATGTGCTGGGGAATCGAAGTGAGAACAGCACAAAGATCAAGTCCATACCCTAGTTCGGCGATGGACTTGCTGCGGCGGCAATGGCGGATACGATCCTGTTGACGGCGGCGGAGACCAGCGACTGAAGGCGGCTAGCGACGAGGAGGACGATCCGGAGACCCAGGGAGGCAGAGCAGGCTGAGCGCGGGCGAGGAGGTTCGGAAAGTTTTCCAAAATTTTGCCCGTGAGTATATATAGCCTAACCCTGTCGGTGTGACCGAGTGGAACAACTCAGTGGCACCGAGATGCATAACTGCAAGCAGTTACTGCAACTCGGTGTGACCGAAAAGTTCAAATCGGTTGCACCGAGATTAAAAACCTAGATCTACTTAGTGATCTCGGTATGACCTAAATGGATGAACCGTCAGACCGAAACGCACAAAGAAGTATTGGATTTTTAAGTCTATGACGAATCAGGGACTCCGAGTGCTCCTCACACAGAGTGGTTCGAATCTGACTTGATCAAACTTTGTGATGCAGAATGAATAGAGTTTGAGACGAGAAGAGCATAGATAGCTAGAGAAGGTTCTTAGGGATTCTTGTCCATCCACTTGGCAAGATAAAAGGAAACCAACCAATCAAAACAACAAGTGGATGTCCTCGAATGAGTAAATTATGCAACCAACATGCTCACACAATAAAATGACAAATGAAATATGTGGCAAAGCATGCACAAACAATTCTAGCATCTATCAAGCAATTGGCAATGACTAGGTCATCTATATATGAGTATATTGAATTAGGAGTCAAATGAGAACATTTGATCATAGGTCATACTCATCGTTTAAGCACAAGTGGGGTTACCACTTTTACATAAAGCGTTGTTGTGTTCACACCATTAGAGTTGCTTTAGCTCAATTCTTAGAGTAAAGCTCCCCCTAGATGTGAGATCCCCCCTAAGAGGGATGAACTAACCTTGGGTTTTGTCGATGATGACTTCATGTAGGTGTTGAAGATGTGGATGCTCTAAGTTGATGTAGATCATTCAGAGCTATCTTTTGGAGTGAGTTGCACTTTCAATACCTACACGGGTTAGTCCCACAAGGAACAAACAAGGATATCCATAGACATAGAGTGATGCACACACAAGATGATGTCCATGAAAGCATTAGGTTACCTTGTCCCTTGTCTTACCAACAAGAGGGTTTGTGACTCCTTGAACTAGTGCGTGATGTGGAAGTTGATTACACTTGTTTTTTGCCAAAATGATAAGAGTGAGGTATGTTGGCGGACTCACCCTCAAGAACTCTCTAGTTCTTCTTCTTCGAGATCCACATCATCTTGATGGGAATCCTTGGAGTTGTAGTCATACTTGATGTAGTCTTGGGAACCCACTTGACCAAGGCCTTGGGTGCTTCTTCAAATGCATCAATTTCCTCTTGAAGCTTATCCTTGCCTTTTTGCTTGTGGTCTTGTGGTGGAAGATCATCTTGAGCTTGTGTCCCTTTGAAAGAAGTAGGATCATACTTCTCTTGTTGAGGAACAAACTTTGTCTTGGGGTATTGATCTTCTTCCCACTCAACTCCATTGGCATTGAACTTTTGTTCAAACCCAATACCTTGATTCTTCCGGTGCCTTCCTTGCTTCCGTACAATTTCCTTGAATTACTTACTCCCGGCAAGGCTCTTGTAAACACCTGTCTCTATGATTCCCTTCAATAAGCTATTTTCTTGCTCAAGTGTAACTTGGCTAAGAGAATCATTAGTGGAAGCAAGAGAACTACTAGAAGCAACATTATTGGATTTAGCATGATTATTGTTACTACTAGAGGAGAATCCTTCTTGTTCTTGTTACTAGACTTTACTTGAGGCATGTAAGTGGATAAGAGTAAATGCTTGGCAATGTACGAAGAACTTTTCTTGCGAAGATCATCATTGATTGCCTTTAAGAACTCATGCTCTTGCTCAAGATTGAGATTCTCAAAACGTAATTTCTCATGAGTCCTTCAAAGTTCTCGATGATCTCCTAAGATAGTTTCATGAGCTAACTTAAGAGTGTTTAGTTCTTTAGTTAGAGACTCAATCTTCTCCTTATCATTATCATTCGTTTCATCTTGATTAGCATGATTAATTGACGTTTCATTATAGTATTCATCACTAGAGTTGTCAACAAGTAAATCATCATCACCTAACAAGTCATCTTCATCACTATTCAAATCAACATACTTGGGGTGTGATACCTTTGGACCTTTGGCCATGAAGCACCTTCCAATTCCTTCATTTGGTGAATCAAATATGTCGTAGGAGTTGGCTGACACAAGTGCTAGACCGGCAACACCTTCATCTTGAGTATATTCGGAGTCGGAGTGATAGCTTCTCTCGCAGTGATTGTCGGAGTCGGAGCCGGATACCCATTCACCAACATGAGCTTGATGTCTTCGTTTTGTGTATCTCCTTGATGACTTGTCATTCCTTTCCGAATCTTTGCTTCTCCGGGATGTTCTACGTTCATAACGATCATCTCTACTCCTTCTCTCTCTTGATGGTGATTCCTCTCTTCTACTTCTTCTTTTTGGAGAATCTTATCTTCTCTTGTAGGGTGTCGTACACTCATTGGAATAGTGTCCGGGTCTTCCACAATTGTAGCAGTTTCGCTCTCGACTAGAAGATCTTTTGTCATTGTAGGACCTTGACTTGGAACTTCTCTCTTTGCTTCTACTCTTGTAGAACTTGTTGAAGTTCTTCACCATTAGGCTCAATTCTTCATTGAAGGTTTGTTTCTCACTTGATGATGTGGGAGCTTCACATGATGCTTTGTAAGCACCACTTCACTTGTTATGGAGCTCCTCCTTATCTCAAGCCAACGGAAGTCATGAGTAACATTTCTTCCAATGACTTCCGTTGGCTTGAGATCTTTGTAATTTGGCATCATTTGGATCAATGTGCATACGGTATCATATTTTCCATCCAAGGCTCTTAGGATCTTCTTGATGATGAATTTATCATTCATCTCTTCACTTCCTAAGCCGGCAATCTCATTTGTGATAAGAGCAAGCCTAGAGTACATTTCAATGACACCTTCACCATCCTTCATTTTGAACTTGTCAAGTTGACTTTGAAGCACATCCAACTTGGATTCCTTGCCGGAGTCGGTACCTTCATGCATATCAATCAAAGTATCCCAAATTTCCTTTGCATTCTCAACATGGCTGATTTTGTTGAATTCTTCGGGGCACAATCCGTTGAAGAGGATATCACAAGCTTGAGCATTTTATTGTAGCATCTTCAACTCTTCCGCGGTAGCTTCACGGTTTGGTTCTGTAACGCCCCGTGACCGATGTGCCAGGTGTCGTCCAGTTATTCGCTGTTGTTGCCTTGTCATTGCTTGCGTGTCATGCATTGTATATCATGTCATCATGTGCATTTCATTTGCATACATGTTCATCTCATGCATCCGAGCATTTTCCCCGTTGTCTGTATTGCAATCTCGCGCTCCGTTCTCCTCTGGTGGTCATTTCTACCTTTCTTTCATGTGTGGGGATTAAACATTTCCGGATTGGACCGAGACTTGCCAAGCGGCCTTGGTTTACTACCGGTAGACCGCCTGTCAAGTTTCGTACCGTTTGGACTTCGTTTGATGCTCCAACGGTTAACTGAGGGACCGAAAAGGCCTCGTGTGTGTTGCAGCCCAACACCCTTCTGAAGTGGCCCAAAACCCACCAAAACCCTCTCCATCATCTAGAGCGTTCGATCACGATCGCGTGGCCGAAAACCGCACCTCATTTGGACTCTCCTAGCTCCCTCTACCTATAAATATGTGCTCCCCTCCCGAAATTCGCGGATGAACCCTAACCTTCGTCCTCCTTGCGCCGCCGGACACGTCCGCCCGGCGGCCGGACATGTCCACCCCACCCGGCCACCTCACTCCGACCTATCAGCTTCCGCCACATCACTCCGCCGCCGATTTCCACCAACCAGGCGCCGCCACCTCATCCGCGCCGACCCTCCTCTCTCTCCTCCCCGCGTCAGGCCCGCCGCGGCCCATCGCGGACCCGCCCGGGCCCGAGCCGTCCGCCGCCACGCCCGAGGTGCCCGAGGCCCGCGCGCCGCCCGCGGACCCTGTCGCGCGGTCGCTCGCCGCCCGCCCTCTCCGCCGGCGACCATCGTCGCCCGCGCCGGCTCCGCCCCGCCACTGCACGCCGGCTCCGCCACGCAGCGCCTCCGCCGCCGCCATGGGCCGCCCCTGCCGCCGCTCGTCGCGGATCCGGTCGGGCCGGATCGGATCCGGCCGCCCTCACTTCTCCGGCGCCGCCCCGCGCCTCCCTGCCTTCTTTCCCATCTCCGGCGAGATCCGGCCCTGCCTCGAAATCCGTGCCAAGAACCCTAGATCTGGAGGTGGTAATTTCTACCAAGTCCCCGAGTTTCCCACGTTTCAAATGCACATGTTCATCGCCTTGTAACTTTGCATCCATAGCTCCGATTCATGCATATAGCATATCAAAATGTTCGTCTCAGAGAGTACATCATTTCATCTCACTGCATCATTTTCATTTGAGTTCATCTTGATGCCCGAAATGCTGTTAGAAGAGAGCTATTTGAGTTAATTGTCAGATCTGCTACTCCATTTAGATATTTGTCATTTTTGTCATGATTAATGTGTGCATGCTATGCCCCTAAGCTCTACATATGTTTTGTTAAGGGTTTTGCCATCTATCAAGAGGTGCAACCCATGTATTTTTGTGATATGTGTGGTGACTAGCACAAGCTTGCAACGTGGAGCATTCGTTAATGCTGATTTCAGGGACTTAGCATTTCCACTAAGTCCTTGATCTGTTTATCTCATTATGCCATATGTTCATGTTGTTTCCTAGTGATCCGTGCCTCTTTTGAGGATGATCAGTAAGGATGTTTTGTTAATCTTATAGTGCTCTATCCATCCATGTCTTTGTTTGCAATTATGGAGCACCCTAGCTTGAGTCAATCGAGCTCTACTTTTGCTATTTCGTGAATCTGGGCAGATTGTCTACTTGTTAGCGATTTTGCCGAGGATGTTGTAGTTGATCCGTGCATGCCATGTTATTGTTCTTGCCATGTCTAGCTTGTATAATGTGTATTCTTGATGGGTGTATGATTAGATTGTCATGCCTTGCTCTGTAGTGAGTGCATCGAGCTCGTAAACATGCCTACTTGATATCTGTTTTCAGCATGCCCCAGTTTTCACTAAGTCTGAGAACTGATTATGCTTTTGCCATGTTCACATGCTTGCAATTGTATTTTCTGATCCCTTTTGGCTCAATGTCACTAAGGGACTTTTGTTAAGCTCTTTGAGTAGCTACATGCCATGCTTTACTTTTCCATGTAAAGTTCCTGTAGCATATAGTTTTCTTGCTTCAAAGAGTGCTATCTGATCTGAAATTCCAGACAAGTGTTAATTTCACTAAGTCTGAAATCTGTTTACCATATGCATTTTTGCCATGCTTGTTTGAACCTGTTAATGGATGACTTGGCCATAGCTCACTGCTAGAATTTTGTTAAGCTTCTTGAATGGATCCCTGCCATATATTTTGTTGTCATGTTTGGGTGATGTAGCTTGTTCATCTCATTGCATTTACATGGCTACTTGTTGTATATCGCAGAACGTGGTCATATTTGAATTGCTTGCCATTTCCAAACCGTAACTCCGATTCCGGCAGTCTTTATATCGTTTTCAAGCGATTTCATCTCACCTTTCCAGTGGCACCCTTGGATTTCCAAGTTGAGGCCAGGTTCGTTCATTCATTGCCAAATCATGCATATGCATCGCATACCGCATCCCGCATATCATCCCATGTTCGTGTGTTGGTTGTTTACTATGATGTGTGCTTCTTTCCGGTGTTTGCTTCTTCGGGTTGGTTCTGGTAACGTTGCGTTTGTGAGGACCCGTTCGTCTATGTCCGTTTGTCTTCTTCATGGACCCGTTCTTCTTCCTTGCGGGATTTCAGGCAAGATGACCATACCCTCGAAATCACTTTTATCTTTGCTTGCTAGATGCTCGCTCTTTTGCTATGCCTATGCTGCGATACCTACCACTTGCTTATCATGCCTCCCATATTGTTGAACCAAGCCTCTAACCCACCTTGTCCTAGCAAACCGTTGATTGGCTATGTTACCGCTTTGCTGAGCCCCTCTTATAGCATTGTTAGTTGCAGGTGAAGATTGAAGTTTTGTTCCTTGTTGGAACATGGAGATCGTTCCTTGTTGGAACATGTTTACTTGTTGGGATATCACTATATATCTTATTTAATTAATGCATTTATATACTTGGTAAAGGGTGGAAGGCTCGGCCTTATGCCTGGTGTTTTGTTCCACTCTTGCCGCCCTAGTTTTCGTCATATCGGTGTTATGTTCCCGGATTTTTGCGTTCCTTACGCGGTTGGGTAATAATGGGAACTCCTTGACAGTTCGCCTTGAATAAAACTCTTCCAGCAATGCCTAACATTGGTTTTACCATTCACCGCCTAGCCTTTTATTTTCCCTTGGGGGTCGCGCGCCCAAGGGTCATCATTATTTTACCCCCCCCCCCCCCCGGGCCAGTGCTCCTCTGAGTGTTGGTCCAACCGAGCGATGTCCGGGGCTACCAGGGGCAACTCTGGGCTGGCCTACCCGATGTCTGGCTCATCTGAGTGTGCCCTGAGAAAGAGATATGTGCAGCTCCTATCGGGTTTTGTCGGCACATTCGGGCGGTGTTGCTGGTTTAGTTTTACCTTGTCGAAATGTCTTGTAACCAGGATTTCCGGGTCTGATCGGGTCTTCCCGCTAGAAGGTCTATTCCTTCGTTGACCGTGAGAGCTTGTGATGGGCTAAGTTGGGACACCCCTGCAGGGATTTGAACTTTCGAAAGCCGTGCCCGCGGTTATGGGAAGATGGGAATTTGTTAATGTCCGGTTGTAGATAACTTGAACCTTAACTTAATTAAAATGAATCAACCGCATGTGTAACCGTGATGGTCTCTTTCCGACGGAGTCCGGGAAGTGAACACGGTGTTGGAGTTATGCTTGACATAGGTTATTCTAGGATCACTTCTTGATCATAGTTTCTCGATCGTGCTTTTCCTTCTCTTCTCGCTCTCATTTGCGTATGTTAGCCACCATATATGCTAGTCGCTTGTTGCAGCTCCACCTCATACCTTTACCTTACCCATAAGCTTAAATAGTCTTGATCGCGAGGGTGCGAGATTGCTGAGTCCCTGTGGCTCACAGATACTTCCAAAACCAGCTTGCAGGTGCCGATGAGTCCGTGCAGATGACGCAACCAAGCTCAGGAGGAGCTCGATGAAGATCTTGTCCTTTGTGTTGTTTCGTTCTAGTTGATCAGTAGTGGTGCCCAGTTGGGGTCGATCGGGGACCTTGTCGCATTTGGGGTTCTTCTTTTATTTTGGTTCCGTAGTCGGACCTTGAGTGTATTTGGATGATGTAATGCTTTATTCATGTATTTGTGTGAAGTGGCGATTGTAAGCCAACTATGTATCTTTCCCTTATGTATTACATGGGTTGTGTGAAGATTATGTCAGGACCCCGACTCAATGCCACATCAATCTAGCATGTAACACCTCATATCACTTTGCGGCCTCACGCACGGTATTCCCACGGGTGTCGCCTTACCTTTGCCCGGGACCGTTTGCGCCTTTTGGCTCACGTATATGATGATGTCGCTAGCATCCATATGATAAAGAGCCCGGGCTGACATGACTAGTCGTAAACCCAAAGTGGCACAGACTTACAGGGACATGCATCCATGACCCAGCATCGAACGTGTCGGTCATCAGCAAGTGGGTCCGGGCTGTAGCACTGGGCTAGCAGGACTCCGGTAAACCGGGCTGTAGCGGGCTAACAGGGCTCCGGTACTCAATGCGTGACATTTCCCCAAAGGGACAGACACAGGAACGAAGAAGGACACATGCCGACCAGCCTAAGTGTTTCGGAGCAGTAGCAAGCTACCATGGCTCGGTGGAAACACTAGGAGACATTTCCCGGTAAGAGAGGCTACCAAAGATAACAACTAGATGGTCAGATCCCACACATACCAAGCATTTCAATATCATACACACAATATGCTCGATATGTGCAACTACAACATGGCATCACAACATGACTCTACGACTCAGGTAGTTTATTCAGTAGGCTCCGAGGAGCGAGATATTACAAACAAGGGTCTCATGACCCAACATTCAGAGCATACAAATCAAAGCACAAGCGGAAGCTATCATGTCTGAGTACAGACATCTATAAATGAAAAAGGCTGAGAAGCCTGACTATCTACCAAATCCTGCCGAGGCACAAGATCGTAGCTGAGGTAACAAGCTAAACGTCAAAGTCCACGCGAAACTACTAGTGAGACCGAAGTCTCTCTGCAAAACATAAAATAGGCAAACGTGAGTACAAATGTACCCAGCAAGACTTACATCAGAACTAACTACATATGCATCATTATCAACAAAGGGGATGGTGGGGTTTAACTGCAGCAAGCCAGCTTTGACTCGGTGGCTATCCTAAACTACGACTGCAATGTAACTCTTTTGAGGTGGCGCACACGAGTCCACATATTCACCATATCAATACACCACTATGGATCCGCTCCCGTCTCCCTCCGAGAACGCCATCCATAGCACTCACGCTTATCTTGCGTATTTTAGAGTATCCACTTTCACTTGTCTATGAACTGATATAAGCAACCCAGAAGTCCTTTTCCGCGGACACGGCTATTCGAATAGATGATGATAACCCTGCAGGGGTGTACTTCTTCACACACGCTCTCACCACTTACCGCCGTTTACACGACATGTACTCGGCAACCTTCAAGCGGAAGCCCAACGTGGGTGTCGGCCATGGCCTACCTAAACACTCGAGTCTCTAGTCCAGGTTTATCGCCTATTCGGGTTCCATCCATGAGGAGATCCGGCCGGAGTTTCGCTCACAGCCCCAAACGATGTGAACAGGGTTCCGTGACACCAAACGGGCGCCCGGTATACCCGGCCACGTGCCTACCGCATCACAGCCCACCCCTCCGGTCAGCGCTGCCCACGGCCTCCAGCATACTACAAACACCAGAAACTACTTGCAACTCCTGGACAGAGGACAAGGGTGATCAAGAAGCCGAGAGGGTCCATTGGTTTCGGGCCCAATGCGTGGTAGTAGCTGAATCATGGATCACAAACACAGAACTCAGTTCCTGAGGACGGCTGCAATGAGACAACCCACCATGTACTCCTACATGGCCTCTCACCGCTACCTTTACCAAATCGTGTTCTCACGCTTAGCTCACACACCGTAGGACATGTTCACACACCTCTGATTCATCCCGGATGAATCAGACCTGACTCGACTCTAAGCAGTAGCAGGCATGACAAACAAGCATGAATGAGTAGGCACAACAGGGCTCAAACAACTCCTACTCATGCTAGTGGGTTTCATCTATTTACTGTGGCAATGACAGGTCATGCAAAAGGATAAAGGGGTTCAGCTACCGCAGCAGGTAATAGATGAATCGTTGTTGTCCTAATGCAGTAAAAGAGAGCAGGAGCGAGAGAGTAGGATTGTATCGGAATGAACAAGGGGGTTTTGCTTGCCTGGCACTTCTGAAGATAACATTGAGTCTTCATCAGTGTCAACGATCACATCATCGGTATCACGTCTATCGAGAGGGGACAAATACCGGCAACACAGAAGGGAACACAATCAATGCAATGCACAATATGATGCATGATCATGACATGGCAAAATGAATGTGTTTTGGGCTAATGCAACTAGCAACAGATTAAATGAAGTTGGTTTGATTACAAGATTCAAATTCAAACTCCATATGTGATTATTCAAATGCCATTTAATTGATTTGTGCTAAACAGCAGCTATAAGTTGTTCTAACATGCATGAAAGTGGTACAGATGGATTCCTTGAATTTTTCTGATAATTTTTCATATATAATTTATTTCATTTGGAGTTACGGTTGAATTTCTATGATTTTTAGAAGTTTAGGAATTTTCTGAAATAATAAATCATTTAAGAATTATTTAAATTCCAGAAAACATTTACTGCGTCAGCAGTGCGTCACCGTGACGTCAGCAGGTCAACAGACGCTGCTGCTAGTCAAACCTGACGTGTGGGGGCCACACGTCAGTGACACAGGGTTGTTTAACTCACTGGCAGGTGGGACCGGTCAACGGCCACGTCAGCTAGGTCAACTCCGACACGTGGGGCCACTGTGGTTAACTTAAACTAAACAGGGGTTAAACTGTGGTTAGTTAAGGGCGTGGGGCCCATATGTCATCGACACGCGACACTGACTAAACGCGATTAGCACCTAAACTAATGGTGCCACGTCAGCCACCGGAGACCAGCCGGCGGCGACCACAGGACAGGGCGGGGGCACGCCGGACTTACGCTAGAGGCGTCAGCTTGGCGCGCTGAGGGCACCAGGGGATGGCCCTTGCTCTCGCGCATCCAGAGGACCAAGTAGGAGGTCGTGGGGTCGCCGGAACTCATGCCGGCGACGAGCTTTGGCGGCGATGGTGTTTGGTGGTGCTCGGGCGCGTCGCTACGGTGCATCAGTGAGCAAATGGAGAGGCTGGGCAGCACCTGCTAGACATGGGGAGCACTAAGAGCAGCACAGTGAGGCCAGGGGAGCACGGAGGCTATGCGTGCAGCAGCAATGGCGGACGGTGGCTTCGGTGCTCGTGGGGAACGGCGCTACGGCACGGAGGAGAGCATGCTGAGTTAGGGGAGAAGGTCAGTGGCTCATGGCGATGACGAGGGGACGCTCGGCGAGGTCGGGGACGGTCCGGAGCCGACGAATTTGACGAAGATGGCCGGCGGTCCCGAGGTTGAAGAAGACATCGAGGGCGGTGTTGCGGCACGTCCGGGGCCTCGTGGCTCGTTGAGGAGGTAGAGGACGAAGTGGCAGAGTTTCTGGGCGCGTCGGTGAGGCGTGGGGTGGCCGGTGGCCGTGGTGGCAGCGAACGGCGGCGTCGGGTGCGCTCGGGTGTGGTGCGGCAGAGAGCAGAGGAGGGGGGAAGAAGCACGGGAGGAAGTGAGAGGGGTCCAGGGGGTGAGAGGAGAGGTGCAGGGGGCGAGGGGGAGTGCGTGGCTCCCTCGGGTGCCTCCAGCGGCGAGCAGGTAAGCAGGAGGTGGCCGGAGCTCTCGGGCGCGCGCCACGCCTCGCCTCTGCCTACTGGCAGAGGAAGACGACAGGGGGGGGGGAGTAGCGGTGGCGGGCTGGGCCGGAAATATTGGGCCGTCCAGGTGGCTTCGGTGAGCGCCAGGTGAGTCCAGGTAAGTTTCTGTTCTCTTTTTTTTCATTGCCACTGAATTCAAATTCAACAAATTTGAAAACAGTGCCAAAACTCCCCTGGATATTTTAAGTCACTTAATGGACTTTTTCACAAATACAAAAAATATCTCAGGTCATTTGAAAATATATTAATTATATATTATGAATATAATTCCAAATTCAAATAGAATATGATTTGAATTCAATGCTCAAAATATTCCTCAAAAATGTTCATTATTTTTGGTTTGGTGTAAAACCCTGGCCAAAATATAACCAACATTAGTTAAGGCCATTTTGGAATCATTGAATGCATTTTCCAGGGTTCTTTTGCCCTGCTTTTAATTAAAGTTTTGAGGCTTCAACAATCCTCAATTCATGTTTCAGAAATTTAAATATGATGCCTGGAAGAAGATGCAACTATCTACAACAATATTCTAGGGCTGTGACAACTCACCCCCCACTAAACAAAAAATCTCGTCCCGAGATTCAAGCGTAGGGTAAGGTGAAGGGGGAACGCAACTAGTACAATCTTCACGATCCAGGTTGCACTTCATAGGAACGTTGATTCGATCACCATCATTGTCTTGAAGTCTTGCTCTGAGAAATCCTGTCAACATGACATGGAGGGAAGAAAGAGACTCTAGAAGGGTCGATCTTCTCGAAGATCGAACAACTCACAGAATGAGACATAGGACCATCTCTCGGGTTGAGACACGAGATACACATCAAGAGGGGTGGAAAGAAACAGATGACGAAGGTTCACTAGGTGGACAACAATTCCACACTTAAGAAGGTGGTAAACGATTGTCCACGTAGCGAGGAGTTGAGTTGCCATGATACCACGACGAAACATCCTGGAGGAGGGTGATTCGTAGATTATTTCCTTAAGTGGCAAAAAGAATTACCTTTGATTCAGAGATCATTGAAAACCTTTATACCAGCCTAAGGCAATTCTCAAGCGATCGTTTGGAGGGGGTCAGTAGAATGGCATACTCGGACTTGGATGATGTGGATTACCTTGTTGAAGACAACGCAATGGATGAATTTGCTTATCACCGGAAATGGAAGAGACCCATGGTAGAATGGCACATTGGCGGTGCAAACTGGGAACAAAATGCAAATGATGGGAATGATTCTAGTAACTGGGGAGAGGCTCAACAATAGAGAGTTATCCCACTATTGGAATGGTTATAGCATAACCGAGGAAACTGAGAGCGCTATACAGTTAATGCCGACGATCAAACCTAGCACTTGCGCGTGCTCTCAAGAACTTGAACAATTCCATAATCATCAAGGTTTTACCAACATCCGTGTCAAGGGTCCGGTAACACAACTTACTACCATGATGAATGGTGATGGAGGATGCAGATGCAAAGGAAGATAACACCTTCTCAGATTTCACCCTTGGCGGGGCCAAGGAAATAAAATCTGGATGATCGACCGAGAGACATTTAGCACTCCGCTTCTAATGTTCTCCTTGATGTGCTAGTGTAACCCATTCATAGATATGGTTTGATATCTAAAACATCAAGTAAAAGGTCGGACTTCGGGAACACAAAAATCCATAGGGCAACTAGGGAGTAAACCCTACGAAATCCCTATGGGGAGGTGGCCAACTTCATCAATCAAGATATTATAATAACAGGTCTTCCGGCTGGGTGTGTTGGCCACGACATCCACTTTACCGGTTATCGCGCGACCAATATTATAATTCTTGGGAAATATTCCAACCATCATATCTGCCTGAGATTCAGATCTGGTTGGTGTCAGGATATTCCAGACTCATCGAGTCTAGGAAGAAAAACGGAAGTTTGCAACACGAATCGACGAGATGATGTTGCGAGATTCTCGGGGAATGAACTACGATAGCAAGCTCCAAAACATGAGCTGGTTCTGCTACAAACATGTGAACACGTTGTCCCAGACAAGCATGCCCACATGGTAGTCTTACAATAAAACACTACCGAGTTCTGGTTGGGAACCATCAGCGAGGATATCGAAGTTCTTTCATAAGTCCGGATTAGCTCTTATGAAGATACTCCTTCTCCTTGAACAAATCAGTCAGTGGCTTGGTGTGCTAGGATACACATATGGAATGAAGGTTGCAAGTCTCCAGACCACAGAATACTTCGCACGTGTGCATGACTGACTTGCGATGATTCCAGAGGAAGCAACATTGACTTTCTCGAGTCCACGGCGGCAACTTGCATCAAATGCACATGAACTAGAGGAAGTCACTTCTTACATCCGAACATATGCTTCATGAGCTAGCATGAACAAATGCTTCAAAAGTTTCCAACACTAACTTATTGTCCAACAAAATCATGGAGGAGATAAGGATGTTGTCAATGGGCTCAACAACTATTCATCTGGGTTTCCTTTTAAAAGGAATTCCATAGTTAAGTGAACAAGTGATAGCATTGGTCAGACCAAAGATGTAATGGTGTATGCTCGAGGGATCAACCACGAATAAGACAACATTACGAGCATCGTTGGTACTGATTTGATTTGACGATAGCCCACACTCAAATCAAAGGATTGATAAGACAATAGGTCCAGCAACTGATCACAAGGACCAATCGATGAAGATATCATCTTTCTTCAACACACACTACACAAGAATATCCCTTTGGAACGAACTAAGTCAGGCAAGCTTTTATCTTCCAACTCTCCAAGTTGTTGTCTAGCTTAACCAACTAGCTCAGGGATATCTAACACCGATTCTTGGAGAGAAGGTGGTTCACAAGAAACCAACTTGATCACGAGCTCAACATAACAGTCAGGGAACAACCTGGTAATACTTCCGAGAAGATATTCGGAAAATCACAAACCACCGGTATGTTACTAAGCTCGAGAACAATCTCGCTTTTGAGGGCAAGACGATATGATCAAATGAGTGAGGACTTGACAAGATCCTAACTCATCAATCGAAGGGTGCACCGAAATAAGGACTAGGTAGCACGATCAGTCTTAGAAGGATGATTCAAAAACCAACACGCTAAGAATGAAATTATTATCCTTTAACTACCAAGCAACGAGGTTGCTGGGAGTATTGATTTCACACATCACAATTCATTTGTCGGTATTCCGGTTGCATCAACACGAGGGCCGAGGAATGACTAATGATGGTGAGAAGTATCACTACGTCAAAATTCATGAGAGTTGGTGCAGTTCTCATGACAATTCTGACATAAAGGGGGTAATACTCCAAGGTAGAACAGAACCAAAAGCTGGAATGGCATTTGATCTGCGGCATACAACTTCTTTGACTCAATCCTGGATATGGAAGAGGTACTGGAGTTTGTTTCTCCTAGTCATTCCGAACTAGAACGGCTTGACGGACCACAAGAGTAATAGGTATCGATGAACGATTGCACGCATACTCTTGACTATCAATTGATAGACGAAGGTCAGTAGACAGCTAAAGAGGGACAACTCAAAGGAACATATAACTTTCTGAGTTGTGGAGGCATAGATTAGTATGTCGAACCAAGTTCAACAAGTTTCTTCCGAATAACCCATGCAGAAAAGTAGAACTGGCAGGGTCACAATATATAATGGAGAACTCATCGAGAGCACTCTTGTTGTCATCTTTTGGTTCAGAAGAACTTCTGCCAAGAATGGTTCATGGTAATTGGAAGAAGGATGTACCACAAACCTCGAGAACTATCACAAAGGTTACTAATATCCTAAAGGAACTAGCAAACACTATCAACATGAGGTAGGTAGGGTGAGTCTCGGGTTCAAAACCCAGGAGTAGAATACCTACTACTAAGTAGCATCACGGGATGCTTTCGAGAATAAAGGCCAGAAGCATTACACTGGGAACACAAATCATGGCTAAATTACTAGATGATCCCCTAAGACACCTAGGGTTATAATAATATCTCCAACATATATGTCAAGGTAACAGAGTACCTCAACTCACTGATTAGTGTGGTTAATCTGGCCCAAAGGAACATTGAAACCAGAGGAAAAGGATTTTGCAAATGCGTCAGACTCTTTGGAAACCTGGGATGACTCGGACAGCATAACGGCTGTAAATGCTCAGAAAAGACTTGAGATATTCACAAAAATGGTGGCATAACCACTCAGAAGCACAATATCAAGGTCTCGAGATCAATAATTAACATACAGAGGTAGAAACTGAACTGAGGCTTAATCCAACAATCTTATAAGTCTACGGATTAGTAACACGTGATCCTGATAGAAAGAAGAGAAAGCCTAGTTCCTTAACCCCCGTAGAAGAGAAGAGGTTGACTCAGATCAGAAGGCCATGAGGTATAAGGAGTAAAAAGAGCCTTACGTTCCATCCCACAATCAATTCCCTTATATAACTAAAGAATTTCTAGACTCAACTTCGACCAGTTTGGCTTGGTAATCCTACAGGCAGTCAAGCTCTGATACCAACGCTGTCAGGACCCTGACTCAATGCCACATCGATCTAGCATGTAACACCTCATATCACTTTGCGGCCTCACGCACGGTATTCCCACGGGTGTCGCCTTACCTTTGCCCGGGACCGTTTGCGCCTTTTGGCTCACGTATATGATGATGTCGCTAGCATCCATATGATAAAGAGCCCGGGCTGACATGACTAGTCGTAAACCCAAAGTGGCACAGACTTACAGGGACAGGCATCCATGACCCAGCATCGAACGTGTCGGTCATCAGCAAGTGGATCCGGGCTGTAGCACTGGGCTAGCAGGACTCCGGTAAACCGGGCTGTAGCGGGCTAACAGGGCTCCGGTACTCAATGCGTGACATTTCCCCAAAGGGACAGACACAGGAACGAAGAAGGACACATGCCGGCCAGCCTAAGTGTTCCGGAGCAGTAGCAAGCTACCATGGCTCGGTGGAAACACTAGGAGACATTTCCCGATAAGAGAGGCTACTAAAGATAAACAACTAGATGGTCAGATCCCACACATACCAAGCATTTCAATATCATACACACAATATGCTCGATATGTGCAAACTACAACATGGCATCACAACATGACTCTACGACTCAGGTAGTTTATTCAGTAGGCTCCGAGGAGCGAGATATTACAAACAGGGGTCTCACGACCCAACATTCAGAGCATACAAATCAAAGCACAAGCGGAAGCTATCATGTCTGAGTACAGACATCTATAAATGAAAAAGGCTGAGAAGCCTGACTATCTACCAAATCCTGCCGAGGCACAAGATCGTAGCTGAGGTAACAAGCTAAACGTCGAAGTCCACGCGAAACTACTAGTGAGACCGAAGTCTCTCTGCAAAACATAAAATAGGCAAACGTGAGTACAAATGTACCCAGCAAGACTTACATCAGAACTAACTACATATGCATCATTATCAACAAAGGGGATGGTGGGGTTTAACTGCAGCAAGCCAGCTTTGACTCGGTGGCTATCCTAAACTACGACTGCAATGTAACTCTTTTGAGGTGGCGCACACGAGTCCACATATTCACCATATCAATACACCACTATGGATCCGCTCCCGTCTCCCTCCGAGAACGCCATCCATAGCACTCACGCTTATCTTGCGTATTTTAGAGTATCCACTTTCACTTGTCTATGAACTGATATAAGCAACCCAGAAGTCCTTTTCCGCGGACACGGCTATTCGAATAGATGATGATAACCCTGCAGGGGTGTACTTCTTCACACACGCTCTCACCACTTACCGCCGTTTACACGACATGTACTCGGCAACCTTCAAGCGGAAGCCCAACGTGGGTGTCAGCCACAGCCTACCTAAACACTCGAGTCTCTAGTCCAGGTTTATCGCCTATTCGGGTTCCATCCATATGGAGATCCGGCCGGAGTTTCGCTCACAGCCCCAAACGATGTGAACAGGGTTCCGTGACACCAAACGGGCGCCCGGTATACCCGGCCACGTGCCTACCGCATCACAGCCCACCCCTCCGGTCAGCGCTGCCCACGGCCTCCAGCATACTACAAACACCAGAAACTACTTGCAACTCCTGGACAGAGGACAAGGGTGATCAAGAAGCCGAGAGGGTCCATTGGTTTCGGGCCCAATGCGTGGTAGTAGCTGAATCATGGATCACAAACACAGAACTCAGTTCCTGAGGACGGCTGCAATGAGACAACCCACCATGTACTCCTACATGGCCTCTCACTGCTACCTTTACCAAATCGTGTTCTCACGCTTAGCTCACACACCGTAGGACATGTTCACACACCTCTGATTCATCCCGGATGAATCAGACCTGACTCGACTCTAAGCAGTAGCAGGCATGACAAACAAGCATGAATGAGTAGGCACAACAGGGCTCAAACAACTCCTACTCATGCTAGTGGGTTTCATCTATTTACTGTGGCAATGACAGGTCATGCAAAGGATAAAGGGGTTCAGCTACCGCAGCAGGTAACAGATGAATCGTTGTTGTCCTAATGCAGTAAAAGAGAGCAGGAGCGAGAGAGTAGGATTGTATCGGAATGAACAAGGGGGTTTTGCTTGCCTGGCACTTCTGAAGATAACATTGAGTCTTCATCAGTGTCAAGGATCACATCATCGGTATCACGTCTATCGAGAGGGGACAAATACCGGCAACACAGAAGGGAACACAATCAATGCAATGCACAATATGATGCATGATCATGACATGGCAAAATGAATGTGTTTTGGGCTAATGCAACTAGCAACAGATTAAATGAAGTTGGTTTGAATACAAGATTCAAATTCAAACTCCATATGTGATTATTCAAATGCCATTTAATTGATTTGTGCTAAACAGCAGCTATAAGTTGTTCTAACATGCATGAAAGTGGTACAGATGGATTCCTTGAATTTTTCTGATAATTTTTCATATATAATTTATTTCATTTGGAGTTACGGTTGAATTTCTATGATTTTTAGAAGTTTAGGACATTTTCTGAAAATAATAAATCATTTAAGAATTATTTAAATTCCAGAAAACATTTACTGCGTCAGCAGTGCGTCACCGTGACGTCAGCAGGTCAACAGACGCTGCTGCTGGTCAAACCTGACGTGTGGGGGCCACACGTCAGTGACACAGGGTTGTTTAACTCACTGGCAGGTGGGACCGGTCAATGGCCACGTCAGCTAGGTCAACTCCGATGCGTGGGGCCACTGTGGTTAACTTAAACTAAACAGGGGTTAAACCGTGGTTAGTTAAGGGCGTGGGGCCCATATGTCATCGACACGCGACACTGACTAAACGCGATTAGCACCTAAACTAATGGTGCCACGTCAGCCACCGGAGACCAGCCGGCGGCGACCACAGGACACGGCGGGGGCACGCCGGACTTATGCTAGAGGCGTCAGCTTGGCGCGCTGAGGGCACCAGGGGATGGCCCTTGCTCTCGCGCATCTAGAGGACCAAGTGGGAGGTCGTGGGGTCGCCGGAACTCATGCCGGCGACGAGCTTTGGCGGCGATGGTGTTCGGTGGTGCTCGGGCGCGTCGCTACGGTGCATCAGTGAGCAAATGGAGAGGCTGGGCAGCACCTGCTAGACATGGGGAGCACTAAGAGCAGCACAGTGAGGCCAGGGGAGCACGGAGGCTATGCGTGCAGCAGCGATGGCGGACGGTGGCTTTGGTGCTCGTGGGGAACGGCACTACGGCACGGAGGAGAGCATGCTGAGTTAGGGGAGAAGGTCAGTGGCTCACGGCGATGACGAGGGGACGCTCGGTGAGGTCGGGGACGGTCCGGAGCCGACGAATTTGACGAAGATGGCCGGCGGTCCCGAGGTTGAAGAAGACATCGAGGGCGGTGTTGCGGCACGTCCGGGTCCTCGTGGCTCGTTGAGGAGGTAGAGGACGAAGTGGCAGAGTTTCTGGGCACATCAGTGAGGCGTGGGGTGGCCGGTGGCCGTGGTGGCAGCGAACGGCGGCGTCGGGTGCGCTCGGGTGTGGCGCGGCAGAGAGCAGAGGAGGGGGGGAAGAAGCACGGGAGGAAGTGAGAGGGGTCCAGGGGGTGAGAGGAGAGGTGCAGGGGGCGAGGGGGAGTGTGTGGCTCCCTCGGGTGCCTCCAGCGGCGAGCAGGTAAGCAGGAGGTGGCCGGAGCTCTCGGGCGCGCGCCACGCCTCGCCTCTGCCTACTGGCAGAGGAAGACGACAGGGGGGGGGAGTAGCGGTCGCGGGCTGGGCCGGAAATGTTGGGCCATCCAGGTGGCTTCGGTGAGCGCCAGGTGAGTCCAGGTAAGTTTCTGTTCTCTTTTTTTTCATTGCCACTGAATTCAAATTCAACAAATTTGAAAACAGTGCCAAAACTCCCCTGGATATTTTAAGTCACTTAATGGACTTTTTCACAAATACAAAAAATATCTCAGGTCATTTGAAAATATATTCATTATATATTATGAATATAATTCCAAATTCAAATAGAATATGATTTGAATTCAATGCTCAAAATATTCCTCAAAAATGTTCATTATTTTTGGTTTGGTGTAAAACCCTGGCCAAAATATAACCAACATTAGTTAAGGCCATTTTGGAATCATTGAATGCATTTTCTAGGGTTCTTTTGCCCTGCTTTTAATTAAAGTTTTGAGGCTTCAACAATCCTCAATTCATGTTTCAGAAATTTAAATATGATGCCTGGAAGAAGATGCAACTATCTACAACAATATTCTAGGGCTGTGACAGATTACCTCACTTGCGACATTGCTTTCAATGCGGTTATGCCTCTAAGTCGTGCTTCGACACGTGGGAGATATAGCCGCATCGAGGGCATGACAAGTTGGTATCAGAGCCTTCCCCAACCTTAGGAGCCCCATTGCTCGATCGTTATTAGCGGCCGAGTTGTGTCTAGAAAAATGTTTTGAGTCATTTAGGAATTATATATCGGAGAGTTTAGGAATTCTTTTTACTTCCCAGTCTCCTCATCGCTCTGGTAAGGCATCCTGATGTAGAGTTTTGACTCTTCTCTTCTCAAATTTCATGAAATTTTTTTTAGGATCACGCGGGTATCTTGGAATCGTTCCGATGGTTTTATGACGAGAACATTGTCTTGGTGCCTCCTGTCAGGGGTTTTGTGGAAGTGTCCCGGGGAGTTGAGCTCCGAGGTGTTGTCGTCATAATTTTATCATTGCAGTTCTGGAATACCTGAGTTTAGTACGCCGACATCGAAAATCTCTTTTATGCGGTTCATTGGTGAGATAACCTCGACGCCACCCAGTACTGGGGCGGGAGTTTGGGATTATTGCCATAACTTGTATAACGGATGCTTTTTGAAGGTTGAGGTAGATGATTTCCGAAGGGTTCTTGGTTATGTGTTGAAGGATGGATACAGCTGGATGTAGGATTTGCTAGTCTTGGGTGAGATATTATGCTTCCCTTGTATCCCCAACACCTGATTGCATAACCGGAAAGTTTCGGGAGTTTCATAGGTGGGAATTCAAGTAGCTCCTAGGATATCTTTCCGACGGATGTATGATATGAAATTGGGGTTCGACGTCTAGTGGTCCGCCAATTCACGGTCGGTTTTACAGTGGTCTCGTTGTGTCTTAAAGAGTCCTTGGCTATGCCGACTCGGGGACGCTTCGTATGTCATGTGCACTGCCTTGTACATGATGGTGTTGTACGATCGAGCCCGTGTAGGCCCCACCACGAAAACTTCGGACGAAATCTCTATCATATGTTTGTTCCAGCTTATTCTGCAAGCCAATCCTTTGTTTTTTTTTGTTTTGAGTTGTGGTATTCGAGTTGCTTCGAAGTCAAATGTTGATTCCATACCTTCCCCAAATGGTGTTCTCATATTCCTATATGAATATTAATCCTTCTCGTTTATTGAGATTGTCATGTCAATTCTTCTCACTGGCGTGTTTTCTCTTCAAGTGGATCCGATCATTTCAACATCCGCAAGATCCAATCTCAGTTTTCATCAACGTTGTTTGTTTCATCCTTCCCAAGTTGCCTTTGTTTTCCCGCCCTCCCTCCCTTGTTTTCTTCAAGGACTCAGATTTCTTTATCGTGTATCCATCTTATTGTTGTGAAGTCTCTCCATTCTTCTCCTTCAATGTTCTTACCCGGTGATTCTCATGAAGATACTAACGGAGCTTCTAGTTCATCATTCTTCGTTTCTTTTATCTTCTCCGATGGTTTCAAGTCAAGCTTTGTTGATCTTACCCTTTCCTCATTTCAATGCCTTCTCATACTGGTGCACCTCATAATAATTCACTTCTCACTATCCTTTTGTTCCGGCGTGCTCAAGCTTTCTCAAAAGGCTCGTCTTGTCATCCAAGATCCGTTCAACCTAGTTCGAGGTTGTTATCTTATTCAAGCCATTTAATTCAACCGGTGCAATATCTCTTTTTCAAGTAATCACTCAATGGTGTTTCTTTTGAGTGGGCCCTAACCCACGGGTCTTTTCCCAGGATCTTACATGACTCTTCTTATTTCCCGGGGATATCCTTAAAGTTCTTGTCAAAGTTTAACGTACGAATGATTTATCATCAGTCAAATGCCCTTGTCCAAGATCTTTCTAATTCTTTTCATCGTTGGCTCAACTTTTCCATTCTTCATTCTGGTGTGCCTCAATAATTCTTGGTGGTGTACTCGTCGTCATTCTCGGATGTTGAAGACCGAAGAAGAGTTTCTCTTTAATCTTGTTCTTTTCTCTTCAAGATTCATGATTCTAGCTTGGTGCCATCCTCTCGTAATTGTCTTGATCGTGAGAATTCTTTTCACCTATCCGGAGCAATTCAAGATTCTGCTAAGTTTGATTATCTGGAGGCTATCATTCCGGGATTATTCATTCTCAGCTTTCAGCTATCATTCTCCAATTTTACCGGTGTTTCGCTCAAGTGATCTTTAATCGGCTCGTGATCTCTTCATTCTCTTTTATGTAAATTCCCCTCAAGTATCTTAATTTGTTCTCTAATTATTCCTGGTGCTTCTTTATTTTTCTTCTTCGTTCATTTTCAATTCTTACGGTGGTTCGTTCAAGATTCTTCTTACCTTGTGATCATATCAATTCATTTGTTGTTTTCAATCCTACCGGTGGATTCGTCGAAGACGTTCTCAAGTTTATGTTATATCTATCTTAATCCTTTCTTCGAGAATAAGTGATATGCCAAATCCGTTGGTTGTCATCAATTTAAATTGGTGAAGGATAAGCAGAATATAATTCTTATTCTTGTTTCATCCAAGTGATTAATTCCCTATTCCGGAGGCTCATCAAATTCTTGATCTAAATTGTGTCATCTTCTCTTTTTCCCGGAGTCCAAGTTCTCGCAATTATATTATCACGGAGATTCATCTAAATCTTTACAAGGATTCACCTTGTGTTTTCAACTTCTTTTTCCTTCCGTTTGATCATCCTTTTGTTACCGGAGTTCTTCAGGGAGGCTCTACATGGTGGTTCACCAAGGATTTAATTCCTTCTCGAAGTGTTCATCGAGATTCTTTTCAGAGTAGCTCAAGTATTCTTTATCTTGCATTTTAAAGTGCAATTCTTTCAACCATATCATTGGAGCTGGTATTATGTCATTCTTGATAATTTGAGTTCATGTTTTCATGTTTCACAAGTTATCAAGTATGAGATATTTTAAATCCATCAACCTCTTCGTTGGAATTATCTTGGGTTATATTTCACCTAAAGCCTTCTCTAAGGTTTGTTGCTATTATGGTGCTTATAAATGACCCAAGTTCTTCATTTATCCTTTCCGGTGCGATATACTTTCTCGCCAATTTGTTCATAGCAATCAAATTCGTTTTCCGGGAGTGGCAGGTTGTCACCTCATAATTCGATGTATTCCATAAGACCATATCAAGCTTATTCTTTTCGTTGTGGGTTTTCCAACAACTCCGTTCTAGCATTTGTTGTAAGTGTGCTACCTCGAGATCTTGTTTTCCTTCGTTCATCCCACTCCATTCTTACTTTTGTTCCGGAGGCATTGCAATGTTGTTTTCCTCAACCATCATCTCGTTTCCTCTAAGATCATGTTCTTTCCTGTGCTTATCCATCTAACTGGAATGTTGTGCCCTTTTGCTCAAGTTCTTTTCATTTTATCAAGTTTTTGACTTCTGTTTCAACCGGAGTGTTGTCCGAATTTGTTCTTCCTTGTTCCTCTTTCCTAACGGGGTCTTTTCAACTTCATTCATCTCCGTTGTATTCGTTTCTCGAAATGGCTTAACCTTTTCAGGGTTCTTTGGTTTCACTCGTTTGTCAAAGGAGCAACTTAGTTTTACCTCTTCTCTTTCTCTTCCGTTTTCCCTCCGGTGCCATTCTAGATCTCGGGACGAGATCCTCTCATAGTGGTGGAGTGTTGTAACGCCCCGTGACCGATGTGCCAGATGTCGTCCAGTTATTTGCTGTTGTTGCCTTGTCATTGCTTGCGTGTCATGCATTGTATATCATGTCATCATGTGCATTTCATTTGCATACATGTTCATCTCATGCATCCGAGCATTTTCCCCGTTGTCCGTTTTGCAATCCGGCGCTCCGTTCTCCTCCGGTGGTCATTTCTACCTTTCTTTCATGTGTGGGGATTAAACATTTCCGGATTGGACCAAGACTTGCCAAGCGGCCTTGGTTTACTACCGGTAGACCGCCTGTCAAGTTTCGTACCGTTCGGACTTCGTTTGATGCTCCAACGGTTAACCGAGGGACCAAAAAGGCCTCGTGTGTGTTGCAGCCCAACACCCTTCTAAAGTGGCCCAAAACCCACCAAAACCCTCTCCATCATCTAGAGCGTTCGATCACGATCGCGTGGCCGAAAACCGCACCTCATTTGGACTCTCCTAGCTCCCTCTACCTATAAATATGTGCTCCCCTCCCGAAATTCGCGGATGAACCCTAACCTTCGTCCTCCTTGCGCCGCCGGACACGTCCGCCCGGCGGTCGGACATGTCCACCCCGCCTGGCCACCTCACTCCGACCTATCAGCTTCCGCCACGTCACTCCGCCGCCGATTTCCACCAACTAGGCACCGCCACCTCATCCGTGCCGACCCTCCTCTCTCTCCTCCCCGCGTCAGGCCCGCCACGGCCCATCGCGGACCCGCCCGGGCCCGAGCCGTCCGCCGCCACGCCCGAGGTGCCCGAGGCCCGCGCGCCGCCCGCGGACCCTGCCGCGCGGTCGCTCGCCGCCCGCCCTCTCCGCCGGCGACCATCGTCGCCCGCGCCGGCTCCGCCCCGCCGCCGCACGCCGGCTCCGCCACGCAGCGCCTCCGCCGCCGCCATGGGCCGCCCCCGCCGCCGCTCATCGCGGATCCGGTCGGGCCGGACCGGATCCGGCCGCCCTCACTTCTCCGGCGCCGCCCCGCGCCTCCCTGCCTTCTTTCCCATCTTCGGCGAGTCTCTCCGGCGAGATCCGGCCCTGCCTCGAAATCCGTGCCAAGAACCCTAGATCTGGAGGTGGTAATTTCTACCAAGTCCCCGAGTTTCCCACGTTTCAAATGCACATGTTCATCGCCTTGTAACTTTGCATCCGTAGCTCCGATTCATGCATATAGCATATCAAAATGTTCGTCTCAGAGAGTACGTCATTTCATCTCATTGCATCATTTTTATTTGAGTTCATCTTGATGCCCGAAATGCTGTTAGAAGAGAGCTATTTGAGTTAATTGTCAGATCTGCTACTCCATTTAGATATTTGTCATTTTTGCCATGATTAATGTGTGCATGATATGCCCCTGAGCTCTACATATGTTTTGTTAAGGGTTTTGCCATCTATCCAGAGGTGCAACCCATGTATTTTTGTGATATGTGTGGTGACTAGCACAAGCTTGCAAAGTGGAGCATTCGTTAATGCTGATTTCAGGGACTTAGCATTTCCACTAAGTCCTTGATCTGTTTATCTCATTATGCCATATGTTCATGTTGTTTCCTAGTGATCCATGCCTCTTTTGAGGATGATCAGTAAGGATGTTTTGTTAATCTTATAGTGCTCTATCCATCCATGTCTTTGTTTGCAATTATGGAGCACCCTAGCTTGAGTCAATCGAGCTCTACTTTTGCTATTTCGTGAATCTGGGCAGATTGTCTACTTGTTAGCAATTTTGCCGAGGATGTTGTAGTTGATCCGTGCATGCCATGTTATTGTTCTTACCATGTCTAGCTTGTATAATGTGTATTCTTGATGGGTGTATGCTTAGATTGTCATGCCTTACTCTGTAGTGAGTGCATCGAGCTCGTAAACATGCCTACTTGATATCTGTTTTCAGCATGCCCCAGTTTTCACCAAGTCTGAGAACTGATTGTGCTTTTGCCATGTTCACATGCTTGCAATTGTATTTTCTGATCCCTTTTGGCTCAATGTCACTAAGGGATTTTTGTTATGCTCTTTGAGTAGCTACATGCCATGCTTTACTTTGCCATGTTAAGTTCCTATAGCATATAGTTTTCTTGCTTCAAAGAGTGTTATCTGATCTGAAATTCCAGACAAGTGTTAATTTCACTAAGTCTGAAATCTATTGACCATATGCATTTTTGCCATGCTTGTTTGAACCTGTTAATGGATGATTTGGCCGTAGCTCACTGCTAGACTTTTGTTAAGCTTCTTGAATGGATCCCTGCCATGTATTTTGTTGTCATGTTTGGGTGATGTAGCTTGTTCATCTCATTGCATTTAGATGGCTACTTGTTGTATATCGCAGAACGTGGTCATATTTGAATTGCTTGCCATTTCCAAACCGTAACTCTGATTCCGACGTTCTTTATATCGTTTTCAAGCGATTTCATCTCACCTTTCCAATGGCACCCTTGGATTTCCAAGTTGAGGCCAGGTTCGTTCATTCATTTCCAAATCATGCATATGCATCGCATACCGCATACCGCATATCATCCCATGTTCGTGTGTTGGTTGTTTACTATGTTGTGTGCTTCTTTCCGGTGTTTGCTTCTTCGGGTTGGTTCCGGTAACGTTGCGTTTGTGAGGACCCGTTCGTCTACGTCCGTTTGTCTTCTTCATGGACCCGTTCTTCTTCCTTGCGGGATTTCAGGCAAGATGACCATACCCTCAAAATCACTTCTATCTTTGCTTGCTAGATGCTCGCTCTTTTGCTATGCCTATGCTGCGATACCTACCACTTGCTTATCATGCCTCCCATATTGTTGAACCAAGCCTCTAACCCACCTTGTCCTAGCAAACCGTTGATTGACTATGTTACCGCTTTGCTCAGCCCCTCTTATAGCGTTGTTAGTTGCAGGTGAAGATTGAAGTTTTGTTCCTTATTGGAACATGGAGATCGTTCCTTGTTGGAACATGTTTACTTGTTGGGATATCACTATATATCTTATTTAATTAATGCATCTATATACTTGGTAAAGGGTGGAAGGCTCGGCCTTATGCCTGGTGTTTTGTTCCACTCTTGCCGCCCTAGTTTCCGTCATATCGGTGTTATGTTCCCGGATTTTTGCGTTCCTTACATGGTTGGGTAATAATGGGAACCCCTTGACAGTTCGCCTTGAATAAAACTCTTCCAGCAATGCCCAACATTGGTTTTACCATTCGCCGCCTAGCCTTTTCTTTTCCCTTGGGGGTCGCGCGCCCAAGGGTCATCATTATTTTAACCCCCCCCCCCCCCCGGGCCAGTGCTCCTCTGAGTGTCGGTCCAACCGAGCGATGTCCGGGGCTACCAGGGGCAACTCTGGGCTGGCCTACCCGACGTCTGGCTCATCTGAGTGTGCCCTGAGAAAGAGATATGTGCAGCTCCTATCGGGTTTTGTTGGCACATTCGGGCGGTGTTGCTGGTTTAGTTTTACCTTGTCGAAATGTCTTGTAACTGGGATTTCTCAGTCTGGTCGGGTCTTCCCGCTAGAAGGTCTATTCCTTCATTGACCGTGAGAGCTTGTGATGGGCTAAGTTGGGACACCCTTGCAGGGATTTGAACTTTTGAAAGCCGTGCCCGCGGTTATGGGCAGATGGGAATTTGTTAATGTCCGGTTGTAGATAACTTGAACCTTAACTTAATTAAAATGAATCAACCGCGTGTGTAACCGTGATGGTCTCTTTCCGGCGGAGTCCGGGAAGTGAACACGGTGTTGGAGTTATGCTTGACGTAGGTTGTTCTAGGATCACTTCTTGATCATAGTTTCTCGATCGTGCTTTGCCTTCTCTTCTCGCTCTCATTTGCGTATGTTAGCCACCATATATGCTAGTCGCTTGCTGCAGCTCCACCTCATACCTTTACCTTACCCATAAGCTTAAATAGACTTGATTGCGAGGGTGCGAGATTGCTGAGTCCCCGTGGCTCATAGATACTTCCAAAACCAGCTTGCAGGTGACGATGAGTCCGTGCAGATGATGCAACCAAGCTCAGGAGGAGCTCGATGAAGATCTTGTCCTTTGTGTTGTTTCATTCTAGTTGATCAGTAGTGGTGCCCAGTTGGGGTCGATCGGGGACCTTGTCGCATTTGGGGTTTTTCTTTTAGTTTGGTTCCATAGTCGGACCTTGAGTGTATTTGGATGATGTAATGCTTTATTCATGTATTTGTGTGAAGTGGCGATTGTAAGCCAACTATGTATCTTTCCCTTATGTATTACATGGGTTGTGTGAAGATTACCTCACCTGCAACATTGCTTTCAATGCAGTTATGCCTCTAAGTCGTGCTTCGACACGTGGGAGATATAGCCGCATCGAGGGCGTGACAGGTTCTCTCCCATCAAAGAATTCACCTTGCAAGCCAACACACACAATAACCCAAACAGCGGGGTTATGTCCAAGAATATGCATTTTCATCTTATGCTTCCAACTAGCAAAATTAGTGCCATCAAAGTAAGGACCTCTATGGTGGTACTTTCCCTCGCTAGACGCCATACTCTCCTAGGTTGTGAAAACAAGGCTGTGACCACCAAAAGCTATGGAAATCAAAGCAAATGGAGACCAAAGCTCTGATACCACTTGTACGATCGAAAGTATGTCTAGAGAGGGGTGATTAGACTACTTGACCAAATAAAAATCTAGCCTTTTCCCAATTTTACTTCTTGGCAGATTTTAGCAACTTTGGACAAGTCAAGCAATCTTAACACAATTCAAGCAAGCATGCAAAGAGTATATGAGCAGCAGAAAATAAAGCATGCAACTTGCAAGAATGTAAAGGGGAGGGTTTGGAGGATTCAAATGCAATTGGAGACACGGATGTTTTTGTCGTGGTTCCGATAGGTGGTGCTATCGTACATCCACGTTGATGGAGATTTCAACCCACAAAGGGTAACGGTTGTGCGAGTCCACGGAGGGCTCCACCCATAAAGGGTCCATGAAGAAGCAACCTTGTCTATCCCACCATGGCCATCGCCCACGAAGGACTTGCCTCACTAGCGGTAGATCTTCACAAAGTAGGCGATCTCCTTGCCCTTACAAACTCCTTGGTTCAGCTCCACAATCTTGTTGGAGGCTCCCAAGTGACACCTAGCCAATCTAGGAGACACCACTCTCCAAGTAGTAACAAATGGTGTGTTGATGATGAACTCCTTGCTCTTGTGCTTCAAATGATAGTCTCCCCAACACTCAACTCTCTCTCACAGGATTTGGATTTGGTGGAAAGAAGATTTGAGTGGAAAGCAACTTTGGGAAGGCTAGAGATCAAGATTCATATGGTAGGAATGGAATATCTTGGTCTCAACACAAGTGTAGATGGTTCTCTCTCAGAAAAAGTAAGTTAGAAGTGTAGGTTCGTTCTGATGGCTCTCTCCATGAATGAAGAGGTGGTGGAGGGGTATATATAGCCTCCACACAAAATCTAACTGTTACACATAACTTCCCAAAGTCAGTGGGACCGAAGGGTAAAACTCGGTCGGACCGATTCAGCAAAGCTAGTGACCGTTAGGGTTTTCGGTGGGACTGACATGCAACTCGGTAGGACCGATATGATTAGGGTTAGGGCATAACGTAATCTCGGTGAGACTGATTACACAAACTCGGTGAGACCGATTTTGGTAATAAGCTAACCAGAGAGTTGGTCAGGTAAACTTGGTGGGACCGATCGCTCATTTCAGTGAGACCGAAACATTACGAAGGGAAAACAGAGAGTTTACATTGCAATCTCGATGGGACCGATCACTCATCTCGGTGAGACCTAAATGTTACGAAGGGAAACAGAGAGATTACAACCCCATCTCGGTGAGACCGAGATCCCTATCGGTGAGACCGATTTTCCTAGGGTTTGTGGCAGTGGCTATGACATTTGAAACTTGGTGGCGCCGGATAGGAAGAATCGGTGGGGCCAAGTTTGACTTTTGGTTTAGGTCATATGTGGATGTGAGAAAGTAGTTGAGGGTTTTGGAGCATATGACTAAGCATTTTGAGCAAGAACCTCATTAAGCAACACCTCATCCCTCCTTGATAGTATTGGCTTTTCCTATAGACTCAATGTGATCCTGGATCACTAAAATGGAAAATGTAGAGTCTTGAGCTTGAGCCAATCCTTTGTCTTTAGCATTTTGAGGGGTCCACTTTTCTCATCCATGCCATGCCAATCATTGAGCTTTCCTGGGATATTAATCTTGAAATAGCATTAGCTCAATGAGCTATATGTTGTTAGGAATTACCAAAACCACCTAGGGATAGTTGCACTTTCAGTATGTACATCCCACACGGTGAATCCCAGAAAATCATTTCTGTAGGTATGTACATCCCAGATAGTTCTTTGTGTGGAAACGTTTGTGCAAGGTGGCCTCACGCAAACAATTCGCTGCCGGAAGCCGTGTGTGATTGTTAGTTGATCGAACACGCCTACTTTCTAGAAGCCGTGCGGGTTGTTTGAGTTCATCGCCCACGGTGTTGTCTGAGTAACTGTTTGCAATAGAAAACCCCAATAAGCAGGGTAATTAGCCTATTATTGATAATCCATGTACTAATCAAACTGATATTTCTTATAAAACCTGCCCGATATTTCATATCCGTATAAAAGCAACCAGGATTTCATAATCGAATTACATCAGATAGCTTCGGCACTCAGCTATGCCATTACACAACAGCACCAAGTTTCACATGCAGCATCAAAAACCTTTGGAAAGTAGCATCATACACGGTAAATAGATAGATGGATCTCATCTGGGAAACTGTAGAAGCGGAAGGCAAATATTGAGCCTTCAGTGATGTTGAATGTCCTTGCAACTTTAGGCCAGTGGCTATGGATAATTGCCCGCCCAACCTTCATCCTCTTCAGCAAGACTTCAATATTGTACCGTGGGTGTTGAATGAATACCTTCCTCGCCTCTTGACCATGCAGGGTTTGAGAGGTAATCATCGGTGAACTGCTTTGTACTGAAAACAAAGCTATGCATAAATCACTGTTGTAAATTTTGAAATGGTGCAAGGGGTAAAAACAAGGTAAAAGAGTTGGTACCATCCTATAGTTTACTGATGTCTTCTTCATTGTGCAAACAAAGATCTTGCTGTTATTCATCGCAAGTTTATTCATCCTAACAATCTTTCTGAGTTTCTTGACTTGACTGATAATCATGGACATCTCATTTCCCCATATGCAAAATGGGTCGAACAGTGGGTCTAAGCCTCTGGTAGCAGGACCTACATGTGCAATACCAAATTGTAAGAAACCTAAATATTAGAATGATTCATGCGACTGCACAATAATGTGCTATTAGCCAAAGGACCCTGCTTGAACAAACCTCGATGGTATACCACGGTGTCTCCCATTGTTTCCCTGCAACACACATAAGGAAGATCTTGATCAGGTTAACTGAGAGTTGCCATACTATCAGTAGAATATGTATTGAGTACTGCCAAATTCGATTGGTGTCACATGCATAACAATACAAAATTGTACCCACAACAAATGAAAATCAAATTGCAGAATTGAACCAAATAGTTAAATGGACAGCAGACCAAATGAACCAAAATAGTTAACTGAGCACGACATTGCAGAACAGAAACATGTACTAGAAGATAAGACAGTTAACAAAACAAAGAATGCCTGAGAATAGTACTGCAAAATGTAGCAATTGTTGGACCAAAGTGTTAACTGAACATTACATTTTAGAGGACCAAACTATTAACTAAACATCAGATTGCACATTAATATTACAGAGGACAAATCACTAGAAGGCACTGGTGGTGGCCTCGAGAAAACATCATGAACTGTATTTTAAAGTAGACAACCGCGCGGCGGTATCGGCGGTGGCCTCGAAGACGAGGTGCTCCTCCAAGATCTGGCGGTCGACACGCATGTCAGCCATAGCGACCTCGTTTGCACGTGCGGCCGCATGCTACTCGGCTCCATGTTATACTGCATGTAAAAGGCTATGAGCGGCGCTTAATTGGAGGGGCAGTGATTTCGGTGGAAGGTGTCGCTCCATTAGTAGGGGCATGTGGGACGGGAAAGGAGGAGGATTGTGTGGGTGGGGTGTGGATTACCTGACCATATAGATGAGGTCGCGTAGCAATAAGAAGGGTCGGCGGTGAGGAGGCCGTGCAGCAAGAAGAAGGGTCGCCGGTGAGGAGGCGGCGCTGCAAGAAGAAGGGTCGCCGGTGAGGAGGCAGCGCTGCAAGAAGAAGGGTAGCCGGTGAGGAGGCGACGCTGCAAGAACATGGGTCGCCGACGAGGAGGCTAAGCTGTCAGTAAGCAGCAGTGAAGGTTTGAACTTGTAAAGCAAGGAGGAACAGTGCAAATGTGGCTTTTGGTAGGAGGGAGGGGGCGGGGAGATAGATATTTCCGCGGTGGCAAAAAAATTTGCTCGGTGCCGCAAGAAACTGGCGCACAAGTGTGGTTCAAGCGGGGGCGGTGGACTGTAGACAACGAAGCTTCCTGCGTAAGCCAGACAAGATGGTGCGCCAAGATATTTTATATTGCATCCCACACGATTCTTTCTACTAAACTGTTTGTGGTATACCTGATTTTTTCATTATGTTTTGAAAGACAAAATGGTATTACGGAGGGAAAGGATGGTGTTTGAATTGCTAGAACATTTACGTACAGTGAACATGCAACTAATACATGAGTGTCGTGTTTAAATTTGGAATTATTCCGGGTTCGTTTGGCATTTTTATGCATTAATTGAGTTTCTGGGCATTTAATGTGCATAATTCAAATTTGAACTACAAGCACATGCTCCAATGCACCAAAGTTTGCTGAAAAATCACATGTGTGTCTTTGGGTGAATTTATAGGTCCCATGCAAGAAATGGGAATAAAATTCAAACATCTGGGTGTCGTGGCTCGGCCGGAATGATTGAGAAACTTGGTTTTTTAATTCCCGTAAATCCAAAACACAACTAAAAATCATGAAACTTGGCATGGTGTGATGACATGGCATGAACATGTTGCAGTAAATTTTTTGGCCGAATTGGGACAAGCTTTGGTGTAAGCTTCTTGCAAACTGGAGCTTCCCTCAAGATGGCTCCTGGTTCCGAGAGGGAACGTGTCACCTCCATGTGCGAAACGACATATGTACACTGTCTTCTCCTGCCTAATTTTTTTACACACGCAGATTAGACCAAATAGAAGTATCGTGCTAAATTTTGGAATTATTCCGTGTTCGTTTGGCCTTTTTTTTATACATTAATTGAGTTTCTGCGCATTTAATGTGTATAATTCAAATTTGAACTACAAGCACATGCTCCAGTGCACCAAAGTTGTTTGAAAAATCACATGTGTGTCCTTGGGTGAATTTCTAGGTCCCATGGAAGAGATGGGAGTGAAATTCAAACATCTGAGCGTCGTGGCTCGGCCAGAAAGATTGAGAAACTTGGTTTTCTAATTCCTGTAATTCCAAAACATGCCTGAAAATCATGAAACTTGGCATGGTGTCATGGCATGGCACCAACATGTTGCGGTAATTTTTTGGGCCGAATTGGGACAAACTTTGGTGTAAGCTTCTTGCAAACCAGAGCTTCCCTCAAGAAGGCTCGTGGTTCCAAGAGGGAACATGTCACCTCCGTGTGTGAAACGACATACGTACACTACCTTCTCCCGCCTTAATTTTTTTACAAGCCAGATTAGACCAAATAGAAGTACCGTGCAAAATTTTGAAATTATTCCGGGCTCGTTTCGCCTTTTTTATACATTAATTGAGTTTCTGGGCATTTAATGTGTATAATTCAAATTTGAACTACAAGCACAGGCTCCAGTGCACCAAAGTTGTTTGAAAAATCACATGTATGTCCTTGGGTGAATTTCTAGGTCCCATGCAAAAGATGGGAGTGAAATTCAAACATCTGGGCGTCGTGGCTCGGTCGGAAAGATTGAGAAACTTGGTTTTTTAATTCCTGTAATTCCAAAAGACACTTGAAAATCATGAAACTTGGCATGGTGTCATGACATGGCACCAACATGCTGCGGTAATTTTTTTGGCCAAATTGGGACAAACTTTGGTGTAAGCTTCTTGCAAACCGGAGCTTCCCTCAAGAAGGCTCGTGGTTCCGACAGGGAACGTGTCACCTCCGTGTGCGAAATGACATACATGCACTGCCTTCTCCCGCCTTAATTTTTTTACACACCCATATTAGACCAAATAGAAGTACCCTGCTAAATTTTGGAATTATTCCGGGCTCGTTTCGCCTTTTTATACATTAATTGAGTTTCTGGGCATTTAATGTGCATCATTCAAATTTGAACTACAAGAACATGCTCCAGTGCACCAAAGTTGTTTGAAAAATCACATGTGTGTCCTTGGGTGAATTTCTAGGTCCCATGTAAGAGATGGGAGTGAAATTCAAACATCTGGACGTCATGGCTCGGCCGAAAAGATTGAGAAACTTGGTTTTTTAATTCCTGTAATTCCAAAATACGCCTAAAAATCATGAAACTTGGCATGGTGTCATGACATGGCACCAACATGCTGCGGTAATTTTTTTGGCCGAATTGGGACAAGCTTTGGTGTAAGCTTCTTGCAAACCGGAGCTTCCCTCAAGAAGGCTCATGGTTCCGAGAGGGAACGTGTCACCTCCGTGTGGGAAACGACATACGTACACTGCCTTCTCCTGCCTTAATTTTTTGAACAACTAGATTAGACCAAATAGAAGTACCATGCTAAACTTTGGAATTATTTCGGGTTCGTTTGGCCTTTTTTATACATTAATTGAGTTTCTGGGCATTTAATGGGCATAATTCAAATTTGAACTCCAAGCACATGCTCCAGTGCATCAAAGTTGTTTGAAAAATCACATGTGTGTCCTTGGGTGAATTTCTAGGTCCCATGCAAGAGATCAGAGTGAAATTCAAACATCTGGGCCTCGTGGCTCGGCCGAAAAGATTGAGAAACTTGGTTTTGTAATTCCTATAATTCCGAAACACGCCTAAAAATTATGAAACTTAGCTTGGTCTCATGACATGGCACCAACATGGTGTGGAAATTTTTCTATCCGATTTACGAAGGCGCGCACATTAACAATCAACAAAGTCATTTTGGAACAAGTGATGTCACGTTACAAATCGAAAACGCAAGTATTATTGAAACCGTGGGCGTTCGACTTACCAATTACGTGCAGCCACGCGTCCCTTTTTTATTGGCTAGGAGGTGCCGTGCGGGGTAGCTATTTGAGTACAGGAGGCGTGCGATCAGACCCCTGCGCGTGCTCATCGGGAGGAGATCCCTTTTGACCGCTACGCACTGTGCACCTCCCTCCCAACGTCTCCATCAATGGCGCCCGAGCACCTGTTCTACGGCGTGGCTATATGTCTCACTGGACTGAGATTTAAGAGAGAAGTGAAAATCTAAAAAGAAAGTTTTGCACGGATCTTGATGTAAGATCCAACGGACCTATATAGCATCGACTGCGACTTATAGCAAGCATGATGAATATAAGGGCGATGACATTGGATAATAAGTGCCTTACATATTTATAAACATAATTTAAAAAAGCCACATGCGGCAATGCCCGATATACACAAGGGCAAAAGAAGAAGGAAGCCACGCAGGCGGCGACGAGCTCTTTCTTGTCCTCAAGATGCTGGTTGAGAGCATCCACGGATTCCTCCACCAGCCTTCTGCGCTTGATGCGCAGCATGGCTTTCTCGTCCATAAGTTTCTCGACGATGACGTCGGTCCTCTTCAACAAGGCAGTGGTCTGCTCCTGCTGCTCCGCACTTCCGACGATCTTCGCCCTCAGCAGGTCGCGCTCGGCCCAGAGCTTCGCATTGCTCTCATTTAGTTGTCGGATGACGTCGGTAGACTGTTCAAACGAGGCTTATAGGTCATCCTGCAACCTCGCCCACCTGGAGATCGGATCCATCTACCTAAGGACGAGGGCACACATGCGCCTGTAAGAGTCCTCGCCTGCCCGCGAGGCAATTTCCCAGGCCACCATGGCGTGGGAGGACATCTCTGCTGCATTCGCGGCACGGCGGGACATCTCTTATGCTTCCACAGCGCGGCCGGACCAGTCTGCTTCATCGACGGCGTGGCGGGTCCTCCGTGCTACTTCGGCGGCGCGGCGGGACCTCTCTGCTGCTACGGCCATGCGGCGGGGCATGTTGGTTGCTTTCACGGCGAGGCGGGACATCTCTTGTGCTCCCGCTTCCAGCTCGCCTCTCCCTGGTGGCAATCTCTCGACCCAGAACTCACGCTGGCCATGGCGGATGCAAGGGAACAATGATGAATGACTTGTTTGTTTTTTACTTTTTGTGGATGAGGAGTTGAGGAGGAATGTGCAGTCATCTTGGAGTAGTAGTATTTATAACCGCGTAGTAATATGCTCCTAAGTGGGAAACCATTTAGATTTTGATCGGTGTGAACAGGTTTGCAATTTGAAATGTGACGAGACGCATTCTCAAAATTTACTGACGGTTATAAGTGCGGCACTATTCCCAAAAGGCATAACATGGGAACGTACACCTTCTCGGCTGCGTATGTGGCGTTTTCCCATAGGGTGCACCGCAATAGGTAATGTCAGAACCATCACGCATGATTCTTTTAATTAGAATGTGTGTGCCCGTCTAGCGCACACACGTTGATCTATCTAACTGTTTCAGTTTGTTGTGGCTAATCGCAAATAGTTCATCCATGTGAAGTGTATGCCAGCAATCGCAAACACTTTGATCTGGCTAACCCGTTTCTGTTCTGTTGCCTAATCGCAAATAGTTAATCCTTCTGAAGCATATGCCCTCAATCACACACACCTTGATCTGGCTAACCGTTTCTTTTGTGTTGCCTAATCACAAACAGTTCGTCCGAGTGAACCGTATGCTGTGTATCGCACACGCCTTCATCTGGCTGCCCGTTTCTTTTGTTCCTCCTCATCGCAAACACTTAATTGAACTGAACCGTATGCCCTTCATCGCACACGCAACTAAAACCTGAACCGTGTTTGATGCATCCGTCATTGCAAATGTTTTATATATTTTTGACGGTTTTCATACAACACCGTTTGCGATTATTACATCGCACACAGTTTTCGAAGGGTCTTTGATCGTAGTGTCACGTTAGCAGCATCCTGCAGTAGTGAACAGAACCAATATCAAATACCCAGGCGCTACTACGAGCATTAGTAAGGTACACATCAATAACATGTATATCAAATATACCTTTCACTTTGCCATCCTTCTTATCCGCCAAATACTTGGGGCAGTTCCGCTTTCAGTGACCAGTCCCTTTGTAGTAGAAGCACTCAATTTCAGGTTTAGGTCCAGACTTGGGCTTCTTCCCTTGAGCAGAACTTGCTTGCTATTCTTCTTGAAGTTCCCCTTCTTCCCTTTATCCTTTTTCTTGAAACTAGTGGTCTTGTTAACCATCAAAACTTGATGCTCCTTCTTTATTTCTACCTCCGTAGCCTTAAGTATCGCGAAGAGCTTGGGAATTGTCTTTTCCATCCCTTGCATGTTATAGTTCATCATGAAGCCTTTATAGCTTGGTGGCAGTGATTGAAGAACTCTATCAATGACACTATCATCAAGAAGATTAACTCCCAGCTGAGTCAAGTGGTTATGGTACCCAGACATTCTGAGTATGTGTTCACTGACAGAACTATTCTCCTCCATCTTGCAGCTATAGAACTTGTTGGAGACTTCATATCTCTCAACTCGGGCATTTGCTTGAAATATTAACTTCAACTCCTGGAACATCTCATATGCTCCATGACGTTCAAAACGTCTTTGAAGTCCCAATTCTAAGCCGTAAAGCATGGGACACTGAACTATCGAGTAGTCATTAGATTTAGCTTGCCAGATGTTCATAACGTCCGCAGTTGCTCCTACAGCGGGCCTTGCACCTAGCGGTGCTTCCAGGACGTAATTCTTCTATGCGGCAATGAGGATAATCCTCAAGTTACGGACCTAGTCCGTGTAGTTGCTACCATCATCTTTCAACTTAGCTTTCTCTAGGAATGCAATAAAATTCAAGGGAACGGTAGCATGGGCCATTGATCTACAACAACATAGATACGCAAAAACTATCAGGACTAAGTTCATGATAAACTAAAGTTCAATTAATCATATTACTTAAGAACTCCCACTTAGATAGACATCCCTCTAGTCATCTAAATGATCACGTGATACATATCAACTAAACCATGTCCGATCATCACGTGAGATGGAGTAGTTTTCAATGGTGAACATCTCTATGTTGATCATATATACTATATGATTCACGTTTGACCTTTCGGTCTTAGTGTTCCGAGGCCATATCTGCATATGCTAGGCTCATCAAGTTTAACCCGAGTATTCGTCATGTGCAAAACTGGCTTGCATCCGTTGTATGTGAACATAGAGCTTATCACACCCGATCATCACATGGTGTCTTGGCACGACGAACTATAGCAACGGTGCATACTCAGGGAGAACACTTATACCTTGAAATTTAGTGAGGGATCATCTTATAATGCTACCACCGTACTAAGCAAAATAAGATGCATAAAAGATAAACATCACATGTAATCAAAATATGTGACATGATATGGACATTATCATCTTGTGCCTTTTGATCTCCATCTCCAAAGCACTGTCATGATCTCCATCATCACCGGTGACGGTGTCCTGGACTAGGGGGTACTCACCACGTCGTCTCCCGATCTATTAGATTGGGCCGAGGACCCCCGTGGCCGTATACTCATGGGCCAGTTCGGACAGCTGCCGCATACAAGGAAGATTCCACAAAGACTTGGCGATCAAGAAAAGGACTTCTCCCCACCGACGTATTCGGTTAGGACTCCTGTTAACCTAGGCCTCTGGTGCATTATATAAACCAGGGCCAGGCTAGTCGATAGAGGAGACAACATACAACTTCATCATACAATATATACATACAATCATACCATAGGCAAGCTTCTAGGGTTTAGCCTCTCCGATCTCGTGGTAGATCTACTCTTGTACTACCCATATCATCAATATTAATCAAGCAGGACGTAGGGTTTTACCTCCATCAAGAGGGCCCGAACTTGGGTAAAACATCATGTCCCATGCCTCCTGTTACCATCGATCCTAGACGCACAGTTCGGGACCCCCTACCCGAGATCCGCCGGTTTTGACACCGACATTGGTGCTTTCATTGAGAGTTTCGCTGTGTGATCGACAAAAGGATCAATGGCTCGCCTGCAGATCAACTGCGACTTCGGCATCTTCGTCACCAGCTCGACTGGTCACCTTAGTTCGACCAAGAATTGCGTCCCGTGTTCGGATCACCATGTCTGGACGAGGGCCTTCATCAAACATCAACTCCGATCTCTATCAAGATCACGGAGAAATCATCTATGGAGCTCGGGGGCTCAACGTCAACATTGCCCTCAAGCGACTGTGCTGTTTTTCTGGACAGCGAACTCGTATCTGCCACCACCACCTCCTCGAGTATCGCTTTGACAATCGCTTTGGTGGAATTGTGCGGAATTGAGTCTACAACAACCCTGGAAAATTTCGTCGAGTTCCGATGGAGGAATCTCTGGCAATCCACGATATACCGGAGCCCTGTCAAATCTGGACGGGAATTTGGATGAGTTTAGGGCGTGGTGTCCAGCTTCTAGCTCGGACGTCCTTTGGAAGTTCCAACCGTTGATCGGCTGCAGAATTCCTATATATATCACCTCTCAAAATTTCGGCTCGATCCGACCGTCCAAACTCCGGGAACCTTCCGATTAGTGCATCACTTTTCGGATCTGTTTTCTGCGCGAAAACGAATCCGACCCGAGTTCATCTTTTTTATGAACAGGATTTCGGACATCCCTTTTGAAGGAAGTTTTGTATGGGGTATTGTGTTTTGTTCCCGAACAAATCCCACTAACTGTAAGATCTTTTGAACATGATTTTCAACATCATGCTAGTGTCAAACCAGTCCAGCAATATTACTCCATGGCTGCCGACCTGCGCTAGACACGGCATCACTTTGTTGAGCCGAGCTCAACTTCTTCGGATCATCATCTCAGCAAGCCGAACAAGAGTCCGGCATCGCGAAGGATAAATCATCACCAACATCGCCGCCCCACGGATTACACGGAGCGGGCATACCGGCATCGCCGCATGGTCGCTTCATCAAGCCGGCATCGACCATGTCACAACCTGCATCGACAAGGCCGCACTATTGCTTCTTCAAGCTGGTGTCCATCATGCCGACCTACTTCGACTCATCGGCTGACGTCGAGGCTTCGACATCTCGGCTGGACCGGGGGCTTCGCCATCTCTTCATCAACCTACTCCGGACACTTCGGCGTCACTAGCCGACCAGCTCCGTCACGTTAGCTGGACCGAGGGCTTTGCCTCAGCGAGCCAACCTTTACCAGCATTGCCATGCCGTCGTTTTATCGCCCATCAGGCAATGGGTGTGCGGAGCGAGTCCCAATTTTGGGAATCGCCTTCCTTCGGATTGCTACAACAAGTAAACCAGGTGCTATTAATCCCAGTATTTTTTGCTTGTTTGGGTTCATTTTTCCCAAGGAATTATTACTCTGGTTTGTCCATGATATGTACACAGGTCTATCAAATGGTGACCGCATTAATGACGGTCGTGTGGTGGTTCGATCAATTTCCATACATAGTCCGGCGAACGCCGCATCCGGAGCTCGGACCGACCTGTGAATTCAGGCTTTGCCACGCCTTTACTACATCACGCCGACGCCATGCATCGACATTGACTTCGGCGCCAGGCCATATTTCTTTTATTACTCACTTTGCATAAATTATTTATTATGCAACGTTTTTTTAATTATCATTATTACTATTATCTCCAATTGGCACTATTTTTTGTGCACAGGAAAATGATCCGGGGACTTCGGCGTCACTCTGCCGGTCTGCATTGACCGTGCTATGTCACCACTTCGGCGTGTCGAGCTCTTCGCTCCGCCACCTCGGGACCAGCTTGGGGGATGGAACCTTGCCCCGCATCAAGCTCGGATCGCGTCATCAATACCGAACACATTAACCAGCTAAGTCGCTTTCATGCTCAAAGCTTTAATTTCTAATTTGTGCTCGGTTCGACCAAGCATTATACTTTTTTGGAAAAAAGTTGCTTGTAAAAAATTTCCTTGTCCAAACTTTGTTTGTGACGCATAAATTCAAATACCCCGTTTACTCGGGGGCTTCCTTTATGAAGCTTTTCCTCTTGCATATGATTATACTTGTACGGCTTCGTTCCTTGTTCGTGTATTACGCCACAATATGCACCATATTGACTTAAGCGATTTGCAAGCTGGGTTGCCTCGCTCCTGTGTTTACCCCTATGTTCCCAATTGTTCGGCTAGGGAGTAAAGGGAGCACCTCTGCGATTGTCACGATCGGGTCAACCGAGCCGGACCTCAGACTGGGTGAAGCTGAAAGCTAGCGCTCTTATAGTTTTCAATGATGGTCGGCACACAACGGAACTCATGAGTACAAAAAATCTATTGCACAAGTCTCATAATAACAATGAGCACCGAAGAAAGGTATTGGTGGGGGTACTATTTTCTTCGAAGATGCTTCTTACACTTCACGGTAATATAGCATAAGTTCCCTGAGCGCGCTTTGTCTGTTACAGCCTTATGGCCTGATTGCCTAGTTATTGGAAACACCGTCGATATTCTCGACCAATGGAGTACATAACACTTTTCGGTCCTTGACCGAAGAGGGAGAAGCTGACGGTCGGTTAAGACGCGTTTAAAGTTCGGTTGAACATAGATATGATATAAGTACTTCGGTATATGCAATCATTCTTCTACCCAAGTCACTTGGGGGCTCTTAAGTTTATTTGAGCCATTTTATAATAAGTGTTCTTCTTCTTAGTCATTTCAAAGTTTTATTATTATTTATCACTCCTTTTTTCGACACGAGTGTGCGGTCACTAGCCGGGGAGCCTAATTTCTCTCTCAAAGCCGCTAGAGTTTAGTTTGCTAAACTGGCTTGATGAGAAGTACTCCGCCCTCGGGATAGGAGGTTGAAGCCGTAGGCTGACCCGCTCGAAGTCTTGAGATATGATGTATCATGTTAAAGCACGACAGAAGCACTTCTTTTTTCTAAGACCAATTTTCGGATTGGCACCGAACACTTGATCTTGTTCGGACGTCATGTTTTTACTGACGTTTCTTGGTTTTCCAAGCTTTTTGGCACTTTTAAACTATTTGTGCTTTTCCAGCATTAGTCTCGCAGTGCAACGCCGGACACCTTTAGGGATTCGGCAAAAACATTCTCAGATATTGCTATATATGCATCGGTTTCAAATTGTGTCTTCGGTCAATAGTTGGGTTGCCTGGCTCCTGCACTTGCTTCCTAGGTTTCGTTTTGTTCAGCTAGGCGTGCAAAGGGAGAACCACTGCGATTGTGCTTCCAGCTCACATGGTTAAGCACCTCAGTGGAGAAAGCCGAAAACTGACTGTCACAATAAGCGTAAACTGGTCAGCGATCCGATGACTATGTTAAATGACGGGCCATTCATAACATTGGCCGAAGTGTTTACGGCTTGACCCCGACTATCGCCGAACACTACCGGGGGCTATTAACTGGCCTCCCAAACTAAATCCTCAATATTTTGCTCTTACATTAGAGCTTAGGTTTAATGATCATGCTTAGCATGACAACCCAAAGAAAGGAACCGATAGCGGGACTATTTTCTTTGGAAGACATTTCTTCTGTTAAACAGTAATATAACATATCTCTCTGTGTACCTTTGTTTATAAAACTGTATGGCCAGATTGCCTTGTTTGTTGTAAATCTTTGCCCTCATAAAGGCTTTATAAAGTAGGACAAACACTCCTTGACTACTGGCCGAGGGGGTGGAAGCCGATGGTCGGTCAACAAAGTTTTGTACAATGCGGATCCGAGCATTAATGACGTAAAGTACTTGGATACATAGAGTCATTACACATAATTTGTGATTTTACTATGGATATTGATCCTTAATTCGGCCACCCGTGCCCACATTAAGGCTCGGGGGCTACTGGGCTTCGGGCTTATTATTTACAAATATTAAAGGGGCACATCGATCCCCTGATCTGGTGTTGCCACCCGACCAGTGTCTCGGGGGCTACTGCATTGCTTGTCCAATGCAGAAAATTGTATGTGCAATATAGTTTCCGAGGAGATTTTGATCCTCAGGTTGGTCAGCCGCACCCAACCTGAGTCTTGAGGACTGAGCATGCCGCTTTTGTGTCCCGAAGTATTCTGCCGAGTTTGGACTTGATCCTCGGGCCGATTTTGCAAATCAACCTGAGTCTCAGCGGCTACTAGGATCAGCGGTCTTATGTCATCCTTCAGGTGCATCTCGGGTTTTAGACCGATACACACCTTGAGGGCTACTGGCTATATATCTCGGTAGAGAATAAATTGCACCAATAAAAAATATTCATGAAAATCGGCCCACATTCGGGGTGGTGCACCACCTCGGAAGCAGTCCGGCATAAAGCTCGGGCGCTAGTGGCTGGCTCCATAGAGGGCATTTTCGGCATTAAGCTTGGCTAAGCTCCTTCAAACTTTTTTGAACCAAGGTGATATGACACCTCAGATATAGTCCGGCGTTGGAGCTCGGATACAGTCCGGCGTTGGAGCTCGGATACATAGTCCGGCGTTGGGGCTCGGATACATTCCGGCGTTAGAGCTGGGAAGCGGTCCGGCATTGGTGCTCGGCTGCAAAAGATACCTCGAATACAGTCCGACGTTAGAGCTCGGACGCAAGAGGACACTGCCTCCCGGGAACAACTTCAAACCCGAGGTGTGGCATAAAAATAATAAGGCATTGATAAAGGCCGGAAACTTAAAGGGGCTCCTCGGATACCCGGCGTATAAACTCGTCAAATGCATTTCGGTGATCCTCAAGATCGAAGATAAAGAAGATTTGTTGAACCAGTTTTCAAGACCGGCAACCGAAGATGAAGAACAGTTTGGAAGAATCGAGGAGCGTCCCTAACTTGAAGACTGGTTCAGGGGGCTACTGACGGTGTCCTGGACTAGGGGGTACTCACCACGTCGTCTCCCGATCTATTAGATTGGGCCGAAGACCCCCGTGGCCGTATACTCATGGGCCAGTTTGGACAGCTGCCGCATACAAGGAAGATTCCACAAAGACTTGGCGATCAAGACAAGGACTTCTCCCCACCGGCGTATTCGGCTAGGACTCCTGTTAACCTAGGCCTCTGGTGCATTATATAAACCAGGGCCAGGCTAGTCGATAGAGGAGACAACATAAAACTTCATCATACAATATATACATACAATCATACCATAGCCTAGCTTCTAGGGTTTAGCCTCTCCGATCTCGTGGTAGATCTACTCTTGTACTACCCATATCATCAATATCAATCAAGCAGGACGTAGGGTTTTACCTCCATCAAGAGGGCCCGAACCTGGGTAAAACATCGTGTCCCATGCCTCCTGTTACCATCGATCCTAGACGCATAGTTCGGGACCCCCTACCCGAGATCCGCCGGTTTTGACACCGACAACCGACTTGACACCTTGATCTCCATCGTAGCGTCATTGTCGTCTCACCAATTATTGCTTCTACAACTATTGCTACCGCATAGTGATAAAGTAAAGCAATTACATGGCGATTGCATTTCATACAATAAAGCGACAACCATAAGGCTCCTGCCAGTTGCCGATAACTTTTACAAAACATGATCATCTCATACAATAACTTATATCACATCATGTCTTGACCATATCACATCACAACATGCCCTGCAAAAACAAGTTAGACGTCCTCTACTTTGTTGTTCCAAGTTTTACGTGGCTGCTACGGGCTTCTAGCAAGAACTGTTCTTACCTACGCATAAAAAACCACAACGTTTTTTTGTCAAGTGTGCTATTTTAACCTTCACAAGGAACGGCCATAGTCAAATACGATTCAACTAAAGTTGATGAAACAGACACCCGCCAGTCACCTGTGTGCAAAAACACGTCGGTAGAACCAGTCTCATGAACGTGGTCATGTAATGTTGGTCCGGGCCGCTTCATCCAACAATACCGCCGAATCAAAAAAAGACGTTGGTGGTAAGCAGTATGACTATTATTGCCCACAACTCTTTGTGTTCTACTCGTGCATATCATCTACGCATAGACCTGGCTCGGAAGCCACTTTTAGGGAACGTAGCATGCAATTCCAAAATTTCTCTACTCTCACGCAAGATCTATCTAGGAGATGCATAGCAACGAGAGGGGGAGAGTGTGTCCATGTACCCTCGTAGACCGAAAGCGGAAGCATTGGGTTAACACGGTTGATGTAGTCGAACGTCTTCACGGTCCAACCGATCTAGTACCGAACATACGGCACCTCCGAGTTCAGCACACGTTCATCTCGATGACGCCCCTTGAACTCTTGATCCAGTAGAGGGTTAAGGGAGAGTTCCGTTAGCACGACATCATGGTGATGGTGATGTGATCCACGCAAGGCTTTGCCTAAGCACTACGACGCTATGACTGGAGGAGTAAACTATGGAGGGGGGCACCGCACACGGCTAAGCGAACAACTGATGTGTTATGGGGTGCCCCTGCCCCCATATATAAAGGAGGGTAGGAGGAGGCGGCCGGCCAGGAGGGGCGCGCCATGGGGGAGTCCTACTAGGACTCCACTCCTAGTAGGATTCGCCCCCCCCCCCCTTCCTTTCTTACCGGAGGGGAAAAGGAAGGAGAGGGAGAGGGAAAGGGGGGCGCCGCCCCCTCCCCTAGTCCAATTTGGACTGCCATGGGGGTCGCGCGGCCACCCCTTGCAGCCCTTCTCTCTCTCTCTCTCCACTAAGGCCCATGTTGGACCAGTACTTCCCCGAGGGGTTCCAGTAACCCCTCGGTACTCCGGTAAAATACTCGGACCACTCGAAACAATTCCGATGTCCTAATACTACCTTCCAATATATGAATCTTTACCTCTCGACCATTTCGAGGCTCCTTGTCATGTCTGTGATCTCATCCGGGACTCCGAACAAACTTCGGTCACCAAAACACATAAGTCATAATACAAATCGTCATCAAACGTTAAGCGTGCGGACCCTACAGGTTTGAGAACTATGTAGACATGACTGAGACATATCTCCGATCAATAACCAATAGCGAAACCTGGATGCTCATATTGGTTCCTACATATTCTACGAAGATCTTTATCGGTCAAACCGCAATAACTACATACGTTATTCCCTTTGTCATCGGTATGTTACTTGTACGAGATTCAATCATCAGTATCATCATACCTAGTTCAATCTCGTTATCGGCAAGTCTCTTTACTCGTTCTGTAATGCATCATCCTGCAACTAACTCATTAGTCACACTACTTGCAAGGCTTATAGTGATGTGCATTACCGAGAGGGCCCAGAGATACCTCTCCGATACTCGGAGTGACAAACCCTAATCTTGATCTATGCCAACCCAACAAACACCTTCGGAGACACCTATAGAGCATCTTTATAATCACCCAGTTACGTTGTGATGTTTGATAGCACACAAGGTGTTCCTTCGGTATTCGGGAGTTGCATAATCTAATAGTCAGAGGAATATGTATAAGTCATGAAGAAAGCAATAGAAATGAAACTAAACGATCATTATGCTAAGCTGACAGACGGGTCTTGGCCATCACATCATTCTCTAATGATGTGATCCCGTTCATCAAAATGACAACACATGTCTATGGTCAGGAAACATAACCATCTTTGATTAACGAGCTTGTCAAGTAGAGGCATACTAGGGACACTGTGTTTTGTCTATGTATTCACACATGTACTAAGTTTCCGGTTAATACAATTCTAGCATGAATAAAAAACATTTATCATGATGTAAGGAAATATGAATAACAACTTTATTATTGCCTCTAGGGCATATTTCCTTCACCTTCAACCAAACGCATCCTAAGACAGTGTCACGGTTTGTACCTAGTATCTAAAATTGTTGCCATCTCATCAGCGGTGCCATTAGAAAATTATTTGGCACCACTTCGGCAGTTTGTGCAGCCAACTTTGGTCCACACATCCGAGCAGCCAAGCAGTAAAATACCAAATCTTTATGGCACGAAGGAACTAGGCATCGGAGCAACTAGGTGCTCTGGAGTCCGGGTCCCTGATTTTTTTCTGCTGCATTGGTTCGCCAGTGCAGGGCACCAGTGCTAGTTGTAGCAACAGTTGTCTTTACACTAGTTTTGGCATACATATATAGTGGACGGCCTTAGTGCTATTAGTTCTATGTTATCCAAACATTGTTGCTATGTTGTTGCAGTTATATTTACCCTCCTCGTAAAATGTTCAATTTGTTATTTATTGTACATGAGTAAGAACTTGTAGCATTGTTGTAGTTAATTATAGCTTCTGATGTTTCAGAATTTGGTTGTTGTCTCAGTAGCAATTAATTAATTTGCACATTGATCTTTTTGAGAACATATGTCATAATTAACATGTTTCTTTAGTTTTTTAAAATAAGCATTGGTGATTTTCTATGTTTCTATAAACCCATTTCCCCTACAATTGTTACTGATCTAGTTTTAAATATTATAGGATGAACAGAAGTGTTCTTACTTGGAGTGGGTTGATCAAGAGTGGCCACGGTCTTTGAAGATGTGCCTAGAAAATCTCTGGAGCATGTATGAGGAAGAGAACAGAGGTAGGCTTAGAGAAAGTGTTGTCAACGCTGAAGAATATTTGAATATGCGGGATAAAAAGAGGAAGGTGGAGAATGAGCTCAGATTTTTTAAATCAGACTTTGCTAAGATGGTGTTGGCGAAGGAGGAGGCACTTTCCCAGTTGGCATGTGCAAAATAGGTTCTTACTGAACTGAAAGCAGAGGTGGATAAGACGAGTCTGGATGATATCGATTAGGGAATGAATATATTGTTCTAGTATTGTTCTTATGAAGTTGAACTATCTATATGTTGTAATGTGTTGTTTTTATGTAGCTATCATACTGTGATGTTATAATATATTTATGTGCCTGATATGAAATTGGCAAATAGCTGTTCGATATGAAATGTGAATTTGCGTAATACTAGAATTATCAATTGTAAAATAATAAACCTGCTAAATGTGTCATGGAACTTTGCAAACGGTTCTAGCAGTAAAAGCGCTTATGATGGATAGCCCAATGCCACACAATTTTCTTCATCAAATCATGTGTGATGTAGTTGATAAAAGCAAACAATTAACCAAGGCAGAGCGTGTGTGATAGTTACACCTTTCACACACAAGCCTACACATAAAACTATGTGGGATGTTGTCGGTGTCAAAACCGGCGGATCTCGGGTAGGGGGTCCCGAACTGTGCGTCTAGGATCGATGGTAACAGGAGACGGGGGACACGACTTACCCAGGTTCGGGCCCTCTCTATGAAGGTAATACCCTATGTCCTGCTTGATTGATCTTGATGAATATGAGTGTTACAAGAGTTGATCTACCACGAGATCGTAATGGCTAAAACCCTAGAAGTCTAACCTGTATGACTATGGTAATGAATATATCCTTTCCGGACTAACCCCTCCGGTTTATATAGACACCGGGGGGGTCTAGGGTTACATAGAGTCAGTTACATAAGAAGGAATCTTCATAGTCGGTCGCCAAGCTTGCCTTCCACGCCAAGGAGAGTCCAATCCGGACACAGGTACAGTCTTCAGCCTTCATGTCTTCACAGCCCATCAGTCCGGCCCATGGATAACAGGTCGGACGCCCGAGGACCCCTTAGTCCAGGACTCCCCCAGTAGCCCCTGAACCCGCCTTCAATGACGAGGAGTCCGGCACGTAGATTGTCTTCGGCATTGCAAGGCGGGTTCCCTTCTATCCGAACTTCAATATAATCTTCGGATGCGATGATAGTATCCGGACCTGTCACACACACACCATATAACCGCAGAGAGAATATATTTTTACACGAGTCTAATCTACTGACAGCTTTTTACAACATGACATCACGTCTGCCCGGTCACAATTCCAAACTGCTTTCATGTTTCGACGCCCCACATCCCGAGACGCGGTTACCATTGGCACGTCCTGTCAAAGCAGAGATCATGTTCCCTTATCGCGGGATTCTCATCATGCGGGCATGGGTACCCGACCGTGCCATTTATACAGCCCATGGGAATAGGCGAATCTTAAGGCGAGTGAGGAGGCGTTTAATATTCGTTGCCTTTATAAGGGGATAAGGATTCCCTCTTCCTCTCTCACGCCCTCGCTCTGTCTCCGCCTTTCCAATATCGAGCTCCAGCACCCAAGTTCTCATCTCCTTTCCACTCAAGCAACCATGTCCGGATCCGTAGGTCAAGGCAAGTGGATGGTCTCCTTCATCAAGGAGGAGGACATTACTGAGCTTCGGGCGGCTGGATACTTGGCGAAGGAGATCACTCACCGCCTGCCGACCGAGGGACAAGTCGTCCCCATGCCGAAGCCCACCGAGAGGGTGGTGTTCATCCCCCATTTCTTCCACGGGCTAGGGTTTCCACTCCACCCTTTCGTCTGCGGCTGATGTATTATTACGGGATAGATTTCCATGATCTGTCCCCGAATTCCTTCCTCAACATCTCGGCGTTTATCGTCGTGTGTGAGGCCTTCCTCCGCATCCAACCCTACTTAGGGTTGTGGCTCAAAGTCTTTAATGTGAAGCCAAAGGTGGTGGATGGCAAACACGCGGAGTGCGGAGGAGCTATGGTGAGCAAGCTGTCCAACGTGTCCTGGCCCAAAGGTACTTTTGTGGACACGGTAAAGGAGTGGCAGAAGCAGTGCTTCTACATCACAGAACCTCGCGGCACCACATGGACCGCAACTTCCGAATTCCGCTCCGGCGCTCCCATGCGACTCACCTCCTGGGTCGAGAAGAGTCCGGACTAGTTTTCACCTGACGAGCTGATAGCGCTGTAGACGCGCGTTCAAAGCATGGTAACCAAGAACGTCAAGCTCGTTGATGTGATCCAGGTGATGCTAGTTCGCCGGATCCTTTCGTGCCAGCGCCAAAGCCACCCTCTAGGGGAGTTTAACCCGAAGAAGCACCAGACCCTGGTGAGGCTCTTCGAGACTACTCATGAATGTGCATGGAAGTTGCTATTTAAGGGCAACGAGAAATCGCTGGCCGCAGATTCATATCTCGGGCACAACGCTAAACACCTCGCTAGCGAGGTATGTCTTTTTTTATGCATTCTCCACTTGTTTGTTTCAAGGATGATGCCTGAGCTTTTATTGTTGCTTTTTCAGGACTGGATGGAGAGGGAGAAGCAGATCCAGTGTCCGGCTCCGCTGCCTGAAGAACTGATCATCCCACGTCTAGCGAAGATGCTGGCACCGGCGCCTTATAAGGCGCCAGAGAAGAAGGCCAAGAAGAAGGCCAAGGGGCCAAGAGCGGCCCCCGTCACAAGGGCACTTCGGACGTGACGTCCGAAGACGACAAAGCTCATTCCGCTATCCCTGAGGACAATGGGAGAGGAGGAGGAGTAGGAGGAGGAAAACAACCCTCCCCCTGAGGAGAGGAAGAAGAAGAGGGCGGCTTCGGCGCATCCGGAGGCGGAAATGCCCAAGAAGGGGAAGGGCGTCCCAACGGTCAACACCGCGTGGCACGTTGACAGCAGTCCGGAACGACGCCCCCGCACTAAGCCCCAGGCCGCATCGTAAGTGACATGGCTTGCTCATGCGCACATCCGACCCTTTCTCTTCATTATCTTGACATAGTTAATTGTACTATTGCAGTCCGGCATGCGACCTTATCCAGCGATCCTCATCTGGAGGTTCGTTGGCCCCGTCGGAGATGGCGAGCATGTCGCCACCGCCTGCTTATTCCCCCGGGGCCAGGGACGACACCGAAGTGTTATCCCGGAGGACCACTCCGAACCAGGAAGGAGCCCAGGACGCTGTCCGGGAGGGGCCACAGGGTGAGACCTCCACTGTCGGACACATGGGGGAGCCGATCCCCATGGAGACTGGCGAAGAGGGTTGCATCCAGTTCGACCCTTAGCCGAATATGATTCCGGTGACTCATATGGCTCCGGAGTCGGGCGAGCAGCCCCCTTTGAAGGAGGAGGGGTGCGCCGCTTCCACCGGTGGCCCTTGACCATCCAGGGGCGCCGGATAACCTGATGGAGGCGCTTTGAGGCATCTCCGTCGTGGACGAGCACCGTGTCCTTATGGGTGCGGTGATCGAGAAGGTTCGGTCCGCCAAGAGTGGACTAAGTGAAGCCTGTAGTAGCCTGTTGACAGGTTTCAAGGTAAGAAAGAGAAAAAACCCCGTGTAGACAGTAGCCCCTGAGACACTGTCCGGTGTTCGACAAGAAGAACCGGACCGAGGATCAATCTTTTGTTATAGGAGACTAACGTAATATGTATGAATAAGTAGGCGTCGCTGTTGGCCGCAACCTTGCACGCTGTCGAAGTCTCTGAACTAAGGCAGAGCCTGGAGTGGACTGAGAACGAGCTCGGCGAGGTTAAGGTTCGGCTCCAGGAGAAGCAGGGTGAGTGACGACTTGTTGTGTGTTCAGAAGGGATAGGCGTTGCATATTGACCGCAGTGTTGTGATATGTGTAGGAGCCACGGCCGAGGTCGAGGCCCTGAGGAAGGCCCTGGGCGAGGCCGAGGAGAAGGCTGTCCAGCAGCAAGCCGCCCGTAAGAAGCTCAAGGCCCGGGTCCAAGAAGTCCAACAGGAGCTCCAGGATGCAGTCAAGAAATGCAAAGCCTTGGAGCATGATGCGTCGGTTCAAGGGACCGAACTCGCCAAGGCTCATCAGAGCGCGAAGACCGCACGGAATGAGGCCCAGGCCGCCCTCCAGGAGATCCAGGAGGCCAAGAAGATCACGACATGTAAGGCATTTAAGATGCAAAGCAAGTATGCGGAGAAGCAGTACCTTTTACTAACCCGGGTTCGGAGTTCCCCAGGGGCTTTTGCGGATTTCCACGCAGTGTATCAGACACCGCGGAGTTCTATCGATCCGAAGGAGGCGGTTCTACAGAGAAGCTATTCTGGTCGCAGTATGCGGTGCCAGAGCATCCCGTGTCCTTCACCGATCAGCTGAAACAACTGGTGGAGCTGCATAGGGTGGCCGAACTAGCCATTAAGGATTTGATAATCTGGCTATGGCCAGCCAGACTCGTGAGGCGGATGGTGAACGCCTGTCCTCAGCTGGACGTCCTCAAGCTCTCGGCCTGCATTAAAGGTGCGTGCATGGCCTTCGCTCGTTGCAAGATGTGGTGGGCTAAGATGGATGCCATCGAGGTACCAGAGGGCCACCGGAGGGCAAGGAGCACCGCACACCCGAACGGTATTTTGCGGATGTCCTGGAGGGGGCTCGCCTTGCGGCAACACAATGTTCGCAGGACATTGTATTTGAATAAATGTATTCATGTTGCCTTTGCCTTGTATTATGAAAACAAAGCCTATTTTGTAATGTAATGTTGCTATGCTTTGAATTGTTTCCTCCTGTGCGGCCGTATTGTATGTAATCTCAGGGTTGGCCAGTCGTTGGCGTCTGCCCTCACGTAGGTAGTACGGGGGTGTTCGGGATGGAATCTAAACAATCTTAATCCAATTATATGGTCCTTGAAGGAGTTGTTTAGCGCAACGAACAAGGCAATCAGACTGTATGGCTTAAACGCCCTCACTTAGCCATAGGAGTTTTATAATAAAGCGTGGGCGCAGCCCCTGGTTTGAACCAGAGTGCTGTCAGCATCTGATCGGGAAGTGCCGATCTTTCGCATAATGCAGAAAAAATCCTCGCCAAAGATGAAGACCAGGGGGGCCACACCCTTCTCACGAGGGTGGGGCGCCCCCCCTAGGGCGCGCCCCTACCTCGTGGGCCCCCTGGATGCCCTCAGACGCCAACTCCAACTCTATATATTCACTTTCGGAGACAGAAAAATAAGAGAGAAGAAATCATCGCGTTTTACGATATGGAGCCGCCGCCAAGCCCTAAAACCTCTCGGGAGGGCTGATCTGGAGTCCGTTCGGGGCTCCGGAGAGGGGGATTCATCGCCGTCGTCATCATCAACCATCCTCCATCACCAATTTCATGATGCTCACCGCCGTGCGTGAGTAATTCCATCATAGGCTTGTTGGACGATGATGGGTTGGATGAGATTTATCATGTAATCGAGTTAGTTTTGTTAGGGTTTGATCCCTAGTATCCATTATGTTCTGAGATTGATGTTGATATGACTTTGCTATTCTTAATGCTTGTCACTAGGGCCCGAGTGCCATGATTTCAGATCTGAACCTATTATGTTTTCATGAATATATGTGAGTTCTTGATCTTATCTTGCAAGTCTATAGTCACCTACTATGTGTTATGATCCGGCAACCCCGAAGTGACAATAATCGGGACCACTCCCGGTGATGACCATAGTTTGAGGAGTTCATGTATTCACTATGTGCTAATGCTTTGTTCCGGTTCTCTATTAAAAGGAGGCCTTAATATCCCTAAGTTTCCAATAGGACCCCGCTGCCACGGGAGGGTAGGACAAAAGATGTCATGCAAGTTCTTTTCCATAAGCACGTATGACTATATACGGAATACATGCCTACATTACATTGATGAATTGGAGCTAGTTCTGTGTCACCCTATTTTATGACTGATACATGATGAACCGCATCCGGCATAATTATCCATCACTGATCCGGTGCCTATGAGTTTTCCATATACTGGTTCTCACTTATTTACTTTTCCGCTGCTACTGTTACAATCACTACAAAATACCAAAAATATTTACTTTTGCTTGCACTACTCTTTTGTTACCGTTACCACCACTATCATATTACTGTGCTACTAAACACTTCCCTGCAGATACTAAGTTTCCAGGTGTGGTTGAATTGACAACTCAGTTGCTAATACTTGAGAATATTCTTTGGCTCCCCTTGTGTCGAATCAATAAATTTGGGTTGAATACTCTACCCTCGAAAGCTGTTGCGATCCCCTATACTTGTGGGTTATCAAGACTAATTTCTGGCGCAGTTGCCGGGGAGCATAGCTCTATTCTTTGAGTCACTTGGGATTTATATCTGTTGGACACTATGAAGAACTTGAAAGACGCTAAGACAACAATTTATCCCTCAACTACGAGGGGAGGTAAGGAACTGCCATCTAGCTCTGCACTTGATTCACCTTCTGTTATGAGTGAGCTAGCGACACCTACACCTGCTTCTGCTATTCGTTCTGATATGTCGCATGTTATTGATGATGCCACTTCTGCTATGCATGATACTTATGATGAAACTGCTTCTATGCCTGATACTACTGTGCCCCTTGGTGAATTTCTTGATGAACAAATTGCTAGATCTAGAGAAAAAGAAATTATTGAATCTGAATACGATGATGATAGTGATGATGAAAATATGCCTGCTATTCCTGAGGGCTATCTTTTTGATATGGAATCTTCTGCCGCTATTTTAGCTTGCAAAGATAGATATGAGCTTAAGAGGTTATTAGTTAAACGGAACAAAGAATCACTTAGAGATAAAATGAAACCCGACCCCGCTTTTGCTACTTCACCTATTTGTGTTCCTTATAAGGATTATGAATTCTCTGTTGATCCTGATATAATTACTTTGGTTGAATCTGGTCCGTTTTATGGCTATGAATCTGAAACTGTTGTGGCACATCTTACTAAGTTAAATGATATAGCTGCCCTGTTCACTAATGATGAGAGATCGTGTTACTTCTATATACTCAAAATATTTCTGTTCTCATTAAAGGGTGATGCTAAGATATGGTTTAATTCTCTTGATCCTGGTTGTGTGCATAGTCTCCAGGATATGTTTTATTACTTCTCTGCTAAATATTTCCCTGCTCATAAGAAACAAGTTGCTTTGGGGGAAATATACAACTTCGTGCAAATTAAAGAAGAGAGTCTCCCACAAGCTTGGGGGAGGCTTCTCAAGTTACTTAATGCTTTGCCTGATCATCCTCTTAAGAAACCTGAAATACTTGATATCTTTTATAATGGACTAACCGATGCTTCCAGAGATTACCTGGATAGTTGTGTTGGTTCTCTTTTCAGGGAAAGAACACCGGATGAAGCTGAAATTCTATTGAATAATATGTTGACAAATGAAAATAATTGGGCACCTCCTGAGCCAGCTCCTGCTCCAATTACTGAGTCTATTCCTAAACCAACTCCGAAGAAGAGAGGTGTTCTATTCCTCAGTCCTGAAGATATGCAAGAGGCAAAGAAATCTATGAAAGAAAAAGGTATTAAAGCTAAAGACGTTAAGAATTTACCTCCTATTGAAGAAATACATGGTCTTAATGTACCGCCTGTTGAAGAAACCTATGATCTCAATTCTTTATTTACTGAAGAACCTCCTGACCCCAATATCCCGACACAGGTAGTAAAGGTAAATTCTCTCTATAGATATGGTAAAGTTGAAGTTCCTCCTACTAAAATTGCTAGTCAGTGCTTGGATGAGTTTGATAACTTTATGTTTGAGCAAGACGACTTCAATGCTTATTTTGGTAGACAATTAAAAGAAAATGCTTATATGATTCGATGCTTGGGTGATTATATAGCTAATATTAAAGGTGAACTTAAACTTGTTAGCAAACATGCTTCTATGGTTACCACTCAAGTAGAACAAGTACTTAAGGCTCAAAAAGAAGTGCTTGATGAAATGAATAGTAAGAAAAATGATTATGTTGTTAGAGTGGCTACTAGAACTGGTAGAATGACTCAGGAACCTTTGTATCCTGAAGGCCACCCTAAGAGAATCGAGCAAGATTCTCAAAGAAATAATATTGATGTTCCAAGTTCTTCTAAAAAGAAGAAGAAGAAAAAGGATAGAACTGTGCAAACTTCTAGTGAACCTATTGCTGAACCACCTGATAATCCAAATGATATCTCTATGTCTGATGCTGAAACACAATCTGGTAATGAACATGAACCTAATGAAAATATTAATGATGATGTTCATGACGATGCACAACCTAGTAATGACAATGATGTAGAAATTGAACCTGTTGTTGATCTTGATAACCCACAATCAAAGAATCAACATTATGATAAAAGAGACTTTGTTGCTAGGAAACATGGTAAAGAAAGAGAGCCTTGGGTTCAGAAACCCATGCCTTTTCCTCCAAAACCATCCAAGAAAAAGGATGATGAGGATTTTGAGCGCTTTGCTGAAATGATTAGGCCTATCTTTTTGCGTATGCGATTAACTGATGTGCTCAAAACAAATCCTTATGCTAAATATATGAAGGATATCATTACTAATAAAAGAAAGATACCGGAAGCTGAAATTTCCACCATGCTTGCTAATTATACTTTTAAGGGTGGAATACCAAAGAAACTTGGAGACCCCGGAGTACCTACTATACCTTGCTCCATTAAAAGAAATTATATTTAAACTGCTTTATGTGATCTTGGAGCCGGTGTTAGTGTTATGCCTCTCTCTTTCTATTGTAGACTTGACTTGAATAAGCTGACACCTACCGAAATATCTTTGCAAATGGCTGATAAATCAACTGCTATACATGTCGGTATTTGTGAGGATGTGCCTGTTGTGGTTGCAAACGTTACTATTTTAACAGACTTTGTTATACTTGATATTCCCGAGGATGATAGTATGTCTATTATTCTGGGAAGACCTTTTCTTAATACTGCAGGGGCTGTTATTGATTGCACTAAAGGAAATGTCACTTTTCATGTTAATGGTAATGAGCATACGGTACACTTTTCGAGGAAACAACCTCAAGTTCATAGTATCAACTCCATTGGAAAAATTCCATCGATTACAATTGGAGGTTTTGAATTTCCTCTTCCTACTGTCAAAAAGAAATATGATATACTTATTATTGGGGATGTGCATATCCCCGTTAAGGTAACTTAGTGTTATTCAAAATTTCTCCGGTTTCATGATTATCGGAATGAGTTTGTTAACAAGACTTGATCAACCTTGTTAGTGGATTCTTTTTTATGAGCATGAGATGGATGAAACTAGAAGCACCACCTTCTGTACCTTCTCTTTATTTTCTGTTAATTAGTAGAAATAAAGTAAAAAATAGTATTTTTTCTGTCTGTTTCCTGACTTATTTGTGTAATATAAAAATATCCCGAAAATAAAAGTCCTCAGAATGCCATGCCAATTTAATATGATTTTTCAGGAATATTTGAGGATTTACTGTGCAAAAATTACCGCGGGAGGAGCTGCCACCTGGCCACAAGGGTAGTGGGCGCCCCCCCTAGGGTGCGCCCCCTGCCTCGTGAGCCCACGGTGGCCCTCCTCCACTTATCCCAGCACCCATCTTCTTCCTCTGTCTCACACAAACCCGAAAAACCAACTCAAGCACGAGTTCCAGCCACTTTTGTTGTGATTTTCGATCTCCTTGCTCAAAGCACCTCTCGCAAAACTGCTTGGGGAGATTGTTCCTTGGTATGCGACTCCTCCATTGGTCCAATTAGTTTTTGTTCTAGTGCTTTATTCTTTGCAAATTTGTGCTGCATAGGTGACCATGTTCTTGAGTTTGCATGTCAAATTTATATGGTTCTAAGTAGTTCTAATGCTTGATATAGGCTCTAGGCACTTGTAGGAGTAGTTGCTATCAGTTTTATTGAAGATGGTTTACTTTTATTTTGAGGTTACTAAAAATTTCAGAATTTTTCAAAATATAATGAGGAGATTCTTGAGGGGCTCATGGAGTCAAAGCTCGAAGGAAAAGGCACCCAAGCCTAAGTATAACCTACCTCGCACCGTGGAGGTTCGGGCGTGTGAATGGCCCTCCGAGGATTTCTTGAGAGCAGCCGGTATCTATGAAGATTTTCATGAATTGGCTCACAATGCAGGCCTCACCGCTTTCCTCCACGACCAATGTGATCAGTATCTCTTACTCACAAATACCTTTGTGCAAAACTTTCATTTTCATTCTAGGAACTCACCACCCACGGTGGAGTTTCATTTATATGATGAGCATAAGGAGATGTCACTTTATGATTTCTGTCGGATTTGTTTAGTCCCTTTTGAGGGCAAGAAAGAAGAACCACATCATGATGATGTGGAGGTGTTTATTAATAATATCACTGTAGGAGAAACCAGGAAGGTCTCCGATGCACGAATCACTAGCATACATTTTCCTGTTTTACGTTACTTTGCATTATTTGCTAGTCATTGTTTAATTGGGCGCGGAAACTGTGGAAACCTTAATATCCCTGATATAATTATTCTACTCCAAGGTTTATACAGTGATAACACTTTTAGTATGGGCGGTATTATTGCTAGACGATTAAATATGAACTGTACTAAGGGCCCCATCTTTAGAGGCATCTATGCTACAGCCTAGCCGCACATTTTAACATACCTATTAGGCATGCTGAGAAGGAAGAAAAGGTGCTGCCCCATGTTTATCTAGATCATAAAAGTATGGTGGCACATGATTTTATTGTTAAGAATAGGGCAGGGAGCTTAAATATCAATTGTTCTTTAATAAACATCATCCTGAGACTATTACCTTGCCTGCTCCTTCTTTGTTTGATTTGACTGTAGGCACGTACCTTGTTCCGTTGATGGCTATTCACGCCTACCAGAACCCTGCACCAGCCGAGGAGCCAGAACCGGAACCACAATTTGATCCTTCACGACAGTCTAACTATCAGTGGGATCCGGAGATGATTGCCAGCCAGTGGCAATCGGAGCGTTCTTCTTCCTCATCATAGTACGACCCCAACAACTATTATTATGGCTGTCAGCCAGGCCAGCCGTGGCCATAGACCAACTTAGGCCAAAAGACTAAGCTTGGGGGAGTACGTATTTCTCACCGACATTACATTTATGTTCACACACACTCATTGCTAGATGTCGGTGCTCATACTTTTTCACTGTAATATCCATGCTAGTTTATTTTCTTTTTCCTGCTTTCTTCTTGTGTGTTTGCTAAACCTTAAGAAAAACCAAAAAATAGTAGTAGTTTATTTTTCTGCTGTAGTAGTAATAATTAAAAAGAAAACCCAAAAATATTTCCTGTTCTTCTTTTGCTTGTTGGGAGCTTTCCCGTGTAAATAGTTTTATTTCTTTACTTTTCTTTGGGGGTTAGTAGGAGAAGACCATAATTAAATTATTGAAGTGGCTCTCATATGCATTATTGTTGATTTAACCCAGAGCCCATATTGCCTTGTCTTCTCCTGTTTATTAAATGCTCGCAGATTCCAGCTTAGTCCAATGCACGTGCACTCTTATTATTATTCACACCGTTCGGTCGTGCAAGTGAAAGGCAATTATGATGATATATGATGGACTGACTGAGATGAGAAAAGCTGGTATGAACTCTACCTCTTTTGTTTTTGTAAATATGATGAGTCCCTCGTTCTTGATTCAACTTATTATGAATAAACATGTTTGCAATGACAATTAGAGATCATAGTTGCTTGTGCCATGCTTGATTAGCTATGAATTATAATGATTTACCTTGTGTGCCAACATGCTATTGCGATGATTATGATGTGGTATGATGGGGTGGTATCCTCCTTTGAATGATTTAAGTGACTTGACTTGGCACATGTTCACGCATGTAGTTGAAACAAATCAACATAGCCTTCACGATATTTATGTTCATGGTGGATTATATCCTACTCATGCTTGCATCCAATGTTTATTAATTTTAATGCATGTACATGGTTGTTGTCGCTCTCTAGTTGGTCGCTTCCCAGTCTCTTGCTAGCCTTCACTTGTACTAAGCGGGAATACTGCTTGTGCATCCAATCCCTTAAACCCCAAAGTTATTCCAGATGAGTCCACTATACCTTCCTATATGCGGTATCTACCTGCCGTTCCAAGTAAATTTGTATGTGTCAAACTCTAAACCTTCAAATGAACACTCTGTTTTGTATGCTTGAATAGCTCATGTATCAACCAAGGCTGTCCTTATCTTCTGTGTTAGGCGGGTTATTCTCAAGAGGAGTGGACTCCGCTCCTCACTCACGAGAAAATGGCTGGTCACTAGGATGCCCAGTCCCATGCTTTATGCAAACTAAATCAAAATTAATTGCAAACAAAACTCCCCCTGGGACCTGATGTATGTTGGAGGCACTCGTTGTTTCGAGCAAGCCATGGATTGATGCTTGTTGGTGGAGGGGGAGTATAAACTTTACCATTCTGTTTGGGAACCGCTTATAATGTGTTTAGCATGGAAGATATCGACATATCTTAGTTGCTACGTTGACAATGAAAGTATACCGCTCAAAATACAATTTATCTCTATTTCAAAACTGAGCTCTGGCACCTCTACAAATCCCTGCTTCCCTCTGCGAAGGGCCTATCCATTTACTTTTATGTTGAGTCATCACCCTCTTATTAAAAAGCACTAGCTGGAGAGCACAACCGTCATTTGCATTCATCACTGTTAATTTATATTGGGTATGACTATGATTGGATCTCTTTTACCATGAATTACAATGTCTAGTGAGTCCTTGATCTTTAAAGGTGCTCTGCATTTATGTTTTGCGGTCTCAGAAAGGGCTAGCGAGATACCATCTTGTTATATCATATTATGATTGTTTTGAGAAAGTGTTGTCATCCGAGATTTATTATTATGGCTTGCTAGCTGATTATGCTATTGATATGAGTAATTATGAGACCTGAGAATTATTGCAAATGTGGTTAGTTATGATCTATGCTGAAAACTTGAATGCTGGCTTGACATAGTTACAACAACAAGAGCAAACAGAGTTTGTAAAAGTTTTTCTTTCTTTCTTTCAGTTTGTCAACTGAATTGCTTGAGGACAAGCAAGGGTTTAAGCTTGGGGGAGTTGATACGTCTCTGTCGTATCTACTTTCCCAAACACTTTTGCCCTTGTTTTGGACTCTAACTTGTATGATTTGAATGGAACTAACCCGGACTGATGCTGTTTTCAGCAGAATTGCCATGGTGTTGTTTTATGTGCAGAAAACAAATATTCTCAAAATGACCTGAAACTCCACGGAAAATCTTAGAAAAAATAATAAAAAATCCTCGCCAAAGATGAAGACCAGGGGGCCACACCCTTCTCATGAGGGTGGGGGTTCCCTCCCCCTAGGGCACGCCCCCTACCTCGTGGGCCCCCTGGATGCCCTCCGACGCCAACTCCAACTCTATATATTCGCTTTCGGAGAGAAAAAATAAGAGAGAAGAAATCATCGCGTTTTACGATACGGAGCCGCCGCCAAGCCCTAAAACCTCTCGAGAGGCTGATCTGGAGTCCGTTCGGGGCTCCGGAGAGGGGGATTCGTCGCCGTCGTCATCATCAACCATCCTCCATCACCAATTTCATGATGCTCACCACCGTGCATGAGTAATTCCATCGTAGGCTTGCTGGACGGTGATGGGTTGGATGAGATTTATCATGTAACCGAGTTAGTTTTGTTAGGGTTTGATCCCTAGTATCCATTATGTTCTGAGATTGATGTTGATATGACTTTGCTATGCTTAATGCTTGTCACTAGGGCCCTAGTGCCATGATTTCAGATCTGAACCTATTATGTTTTCATGAATATATGTGAGTTCTTGATCCTATCTTGCAAGTCTATAGTCACCTACTATGTGTTATGATCCGGCAACCCCGAAGTGACAATAATCGGGACCACTCCCGGTGATGACCATAGTTTGAGGAGTTCATGTATTCACTATGTGCTAATGCTTTGTTCCGGTTCTCTATTAAAAGGAGGCCTTAATATCCCTAAGTTTCCAATAGGACCCCGCTGCCACGGGAGGGTAGGACAAAAGATGTCATGCAAGTTCTTTTCCATAAGCACGTATGACTATATACGGAATACATGCCTACATTACATTGATGAATTGGAGCTAGTTCCGTGTCACCCTATTTTATGACTGATACATGATGACCCGCATCCGGCATAATTATCCATCACTGATCCGGTGCCTATGAGTTTTCCATATACTGGTTCTCACTTATTTACTTTTCCGCTACTACTGTTACAATCACTACAAAATACCAAAAATATTTACTTTTGCTTGCACTATTCTTTTGTTACCGTTACCACCACTATCATATTAATGTGCTACTAAACACTTTCCTGCAGATACTAAGTTTCCAGGTGTGGTTGAATTGACAACTCAGCTGCTAATACTTGAGAATATTCTTTGGCTCCCCTTGTGTCGAATCAATAAATTTGGGTTGAATACTCTACCCTCGAAAGCTGTTGCGATCCCCTATACTTGTGGGTTATCACAAGGCTAGGGCACAATCGCAGTAGTTCTCCCTTTACTACCCTAGCTGATTTAGCGAAACGTAGGGTAGCAAGCACAGGAGCCGGGCAACCCAACTATTGACCAAAGACATGATTCGGAGCCAATGCATATAATGCTAAGTTCGGGGTGCCGAACTTATCTTTAAGGATTGTTCGGACTTTGTTGCCGTATTGCGGGGCGATGGGGAGCCCCTGGCAAATATGAAACGTACCAGAGTGTACGGTTGCTAGGAAATAAGTAATTTAAAGGAAACCAGAGGGAGAACAGAGATAGGATCTGGGGCCCTTGAACTTGGATCATGAACTGTTTCCATTATAGTTGGGTTAATGCGTCCAAGCACATTGGTACAAAAAATGCAATAAGCAACCGGCTATTTGACATGCCGCGACCAAAGGCAAGCTGCGTGTGGGTCCTGAAAACTGATAGAGTAATCGTTTAGTTAGCCTCTAGGGCTTCCCATGTACGCTTGTGCTCCATGTCAATCCGATGTGTTTATCCTTTGACAGGACCATTAATCAGGCCGTCGAAGGAGGCCCGCATAAGAGAAGCCTGAAAAAAAGGGAAAAGGAGATAGTAAAGTTATTTGTGTGTCCGGGATCGGTCTAACCGAACTGTAGATCCCGGGCTAGCTTGTGCCTCCGTCGATGTCCATGGAATTTTGAGTGCGTAATTATGTACGCGTGGTACGAATGCCACTACTTCATCGGGACTGAGATGAAGGCTGAATTGCTAATCGAGCTCTTAACGAGCCGCGTTGTCCTATTGCAGTGTAGTCCTGAACCTCTTAATGATGTCCAGGGGCTCGGCAGCCGTACTATGGTGCTGCTTGAGAAGGCCGCTCTGTACCTCTTCTGCTAGGGCAGCGGTGTGCTCCTCTGTTCGGAGGGAGCGTTCAGTATTGCCATTGACTGTTATGACGCCGCGTGGACCGGGCATCTTGAGCTTGAGATAAGCATAGTGTGGTACTGCAAATCTAGCAAACGCGGTTCGTCCGAGCAGTGCGTGGTAGCCGCTGCGGAAGGGGACGATATCGAAGATTAACTCTTCGCTTTGGAAGTTGTCCGGAGAACCGAAGACCACCTCCAGCGTGATTGAGCCTGTACAGTGGGCCTCTACGCCTGGTATGACTCCTTTAAAGGCAGCCTTTGTTGGTTTGATTCGTGAGGGGTTAATGCCCATCTTCTGCACTATGTCCTGATAAAGCAGGTTGGGGTTGCTACCACCGTCCATCAGGACACGTGTTAGGTGAAACCCGTCGATAATTGGGTCGAGGACTAGTGCGGCTGAACCACCATGGCGGATACTAGTTGGGTGATCTCGACGATCGAAGGTGATCGGGAACGACGACCACGGATTGAATTTTGGGGCGACTGGCTCTACCGCTAGACGTCCCTAAGTGCTCGCTTGCGATCCCTTTTGGGGATGTGTGTAGCGTATATCATGTTCACCGTTTTGACTTGAGGGGGAAAATTCTCCTGCCCCCTAGTGTTCGGTTGCCAGGGCTCTTCGTCCTCGTCCTCACTTTGTGATCCCTTTTCTTTGTTTTCGGCATTTAACTTGCCAGCCTGTTTGAAAACCCAAGAGTCTCTGTTGGTGTGATTGGCTTGTTTATCTGGGGTACCATGTATCTGGCATGGACGATCGAGTATGCGATCCAGGCTGGATGGTCCCTCACTGTTCCTTTTGTAGGGCTTCTTCCGTCGGCCGGACTTGGAGCCGCTCAATCCGGCGTTAACTGTGGTGTCATCGGTGTTGTCGCCATTGCTTCGGCGTTTGTGCCTATTGCGCCGGAGCATGCCGGTGTTGTTCTTGGCCTCGGAGGGGCCTGTCTCGTTGGCTGTGTTTTTGCTATGAGCCAGCCAGCTGTCCTCACCCACGCAAAAGCGGGTCATGAGTGCCGTAAGGGCTGCCATGGACTTCGGCTTTTCTTGGCCAAGATGGTGTGCTAGCCATTCGTCACGGATGTTGTGTTTAAAGGCCGCTAGGGCTTCAGCATCTGGACAGTCAATGATCTGGTTCTTTTTGGTTAGGAACCTAGTCCAGAATTTTCTTGTTGATTCTCCAGGTTGTTGGACTATGTGGCTTAAGTCATCGGCATCTGGTGGCCGGACATAAGTTCCTTGGAAGTTATCAAGGAAAGCCTCTTCCAAGTCCTCCCAGCTGTCGATGGAATTTTCAGGCAGACTATTTAGCCAGTGTCTAGCTGGCCCTTTTAATTTTAGTGGGAGGTATTTGATGGCGTGGAGATCATCTCCTCGGGCCATGTGGATGTGGAGAATAAAATCTTCGATCCACACTGCGGGATCGGTTGTTTCGTCGTATGATTCAATATTAACGGGCTTGAACCCCTCGGGGAATTCATGATCCAGCACCTCATCTATGAAGCAGAGAGGGTGTGCGGCGCCTCTATATCGGGCCGCGTCCCGGCGCACCTCCGATGAAGTCCGTCTGCGGTTATCGGCCCGGGTGTGACTAGGTTTGTCACGTCCGAATAGGTAGCCATCATCCCGAGTCGGGATGCGTCCTCGCGATCTGTAGATCGATTTGGTGTGTCCTGCTCTACTGTCCAGATCCTGCCGAAGGTCGTATGTATGGTCCCGAGCTGTTTTGTCCCTGTTTTTGCGCGGTGGTGGGGCGGGCTGTTGTTCGTCCTGAGTTGCCGTTTTATCCCGACCGTGGGGTGGTCGGTCTGCCGCACTATCCCGACCATGTGGTGGTCGGTCCGCATTGCGTGAGGGAGGTATGGGATCTGGTGCCTCCTCATCGAACTGAGGTAGCAGTCTGCGCTTTGGGTAACTCTTGACTGGGCGCTCGAGGCCGTATTCTTCGGCTGCCAGGACATCAGTCCACCTGTCAATGAGCAGGTCTTGATCAGCTTGGAGCTGATGCTTCTTCTTCTTCAGGCTTCTTGCAATGGCTATTAGCTGGCGCTTGAAGCGCTCCTACTCGAGGGGTGCCTCAGGCACGATGAAGTCCTCATTGATGAGGTTCTCATCATCCTCGGAGACTGGACGATAACTATCATCATCCGGGTCATTGGGCATGGCCTGTTTATCAGGGTTATCTTGCCCGTTGTTTTGTTCCTCCTATTCGGATGCAGCCCCGACAGGGTCTTCATTGTTTTCGGCGTCGCCCAGAGTACTATTTTCTCCGGTGCCAGTGTCGTCATCTTTTGAGCGACGAGGCTTGGAGCGGCGTTTAGGACGCCGACGCTTGGACTGTGTCTCAGAAGGTTTATTCACAACTGGATCTCCTTTGTCATCGTCGCTAGCTTTTTTAGGTGTGTCGAGACCATGTACACATTGTATGCAGAGGTGGCCGTCCAACGTCCAGTAAATGGCGGGTCTTGGCCTTGCTCCTGGTCGGCATCGTCGTCCATACCGTCGATGTCTTCAGAGCCGTAATCAAGCATGTCGGTTAAGTCATCGACAGTGGCTATGAAGTGGGTGGCGGGTGGGAAGCGAAATTGCCCATCATCAGCCTCTGGCTCGAACCGAACATAGTTCGGCTGTGAGTCCTTCTCCAAGGACAAGTCCTTTAAAGAGTTTAGCACATCACCCAAAGGTGAGTGCTGGAGGATGTCTGCGACACTAAATTCGAAAATCGATAACCGATCCAGCTTGGCGTCTGCAGGCGTACCCGGTCCGGAACTTATAGCCAGAGACGAGTCCGGAGTTCCATTGACGCAAATATTTCGGGGTGCCGAGTCCGTGTGCGGCTCCAAGGCCGCGGACTCGGTGGCCCCAGATGGCACGATCTGCTCCGGTTCTAAGGCCGTTGCAGCAACAGGGACCATCTCCTGGATGTGATCCGATGACAGATTTAAGTCATGTTCATCGGGGCGAGGGGGAGTGATCGCTGCGGTCTCAAATCCATTGAGGATCAAGTCTCCATGGATATCCGTGACGTAGTTCAAGCTTCCGATTCCGACCTGGTTGCCAGGGGCGTAGCTATCGATCTGCTCCAGATGGCCAAGCGAGGTGGCCCGCAGTACGAAGCCGCCGAACACGAAAATCTGTCCGGGGAGGAAGGTTTCTCCTTGGACAGCGTCACTATAGACAATTGAAGGGGCCATCGAACCTTTCGTTGACGGCACAGTGGAACTCCCAATGAAAGCACCAATGTCGGTGTCAAAACCGGTGGATCTTGGGTAGGGGGTCCCGAACTATGCGTCTAGGATCGATGGTAACAGGAGACGGGGGACACGATGTTTACCCAGGTTCGGGCCCTCTCTATGGAGGTAATACCCTACGTCTTGCTTGATTGATCTTGATGAATATGAGTGTTACAAGAGTTGATCTACCACGAGATCGTAATGGCTAAAACCCTAGAAGTCTAACCTGTATGACTATGGTAATGAATATATCCTTTCCGGACTAACCCCTCCGGTTTATATAGACACCGGGGGGGTCTAGGGTTACATAGAGTCAGTTACATAAGAAGGAATCTTCATAGTCGGTCGCCAAGCTTGCCTTCCACGCCAAGGAGAGTCCAATCCGGACACGGGTACAGTCTTCGGCCTTCATGTCTTCACAGCCCATCAGTCCGGCCCATGGATAACAGGCCGGACGCCCGAGGACCCCTTAGTCCAGGACTCCCTCGGATGTACATATGAACGGAAACGTTTTCCCTGAATTGACTGTGTGGGATGTACATAAGAACAGAAACATATTCCTTGGATTGACTGTGTGTGATATACATACGAACAGAAACGTTTTCCCTGGATTGACTATGTGGGATGTACATAATAAAGGAAACGTATACCTTGGATTGACTGTGTGTGATATACATATGAACGGGAATGTTTTTCTGGGATTCACCATGTGGGATGTACATACGAACGGAAATGATTGGGTTTCAATGCCTCGCCCGATCGCACACGAGCTCATTTTGCCCTAGCCTGTGTCCCAGGAGAGCCTATCCCCAATGGTTTCTGGGTCGTGTGGGAAGGACCCCCCTATCGCCCACACTCACTTGGCGACAGTTCCAAATGTCATTGCGGAAAGCGGTTAAAAACTGTTTGTATAGCACCGATGCGTACCAGTGACCTAACGGTCATAGCATTGAAGGGCATTTATGTCTTATCATATCGGGCTGCTCTCCACCTATAAATAGCCGCCCCCTACAACCACTAGCTGGTTGGCTGCTCCGAGAGAAACTGACACTTTTCATTGAGAGCATCCCATCCTCTGAGGACTTTGAGCGAAAATCATCACTGAGGAAACCCAAACCCAAACACCTACAACCCAAAGTGGTTGAGCATCACTAAAGAGATTGAACCTATGTGGAACCGACGCTTGTTACCTTTAAGGACTGTGCATCGTCCAAACGGTTAGGCTTCATGGTTTAGAACATCCAAGAGGAATTGTGGATCGCCGAGTGACCGAATCTGTGAACGTTTGGAAGTCACCTAAAGACTTACGAAGAGTGATTGGACGAGGTCTGTGTGACCTTAGCTCAAGGAGAATATGGTGAGGACTGTGTGTCCGAGACTGTGTGTCCTCAGGTTTAAATACCTAGACGCTCCAACCAAACGTACAACTATCACAGCAGTTGAAACTAGTCTACCAAATCATTGTCTTCACCAAGCTACTGGTTCTACTTCCTCAACTCTTTCATTTCCTCATTTATGTGTTGATGAACTTGATCGTTATTGTTTGAAGACTTTGACTGAAGACTTTCTCAATTTCCTCAATCCCATTTCTTCAATCATCTTATCTTCAACCTGCTTATCCTATTTTCATGCTACATGTACTCTGAGCTTGTTTCATATCATCATGATGGTTGTGTTACTGCCATGTTACACTTGCACCCGAGTACTTATTCTGCTGCTTGTAGTTCGTCGCTTAGGAAATTCCTCACTTAGAATTTCCTCAGTGACAAATTTGTAAAAATCGCCTATTCACCCCCCCTCCAGTCGATATAACGCACTTTTAGTTCCGAGCAGTGGCGCGGTGGCCACCCCCTCCGGCGGTGCCACCGAACCCAGGACCACGAGGTCCGGAAACGGAGGTGGAGCCGGAGCGGCCGTCATCGCATTGACTGGACGAGGCGGTCTGGTGCAAAGAGGAGACGACACGCGCAAAGCCCGCATGAGATCGACCTCAAAGTTTGCCAACCCAACAACCCACCGCTCATGGATGTGGTTGTTGCCGCCGCTGATGGGGGTCAGCGGACGTTGCGATAGCGGGCGACTCATCGGAGGAGAGAAGAGGAGATCAACGGGTGGTGAGAGAAGAGTGAGGAAGCGTGGTGTGAAAGGGAGTGGGTGGTGAGATAAGAGAGGGGGAGTTATGAGTCGTCTTGTCCATCTCCCGCGCTCCCTAAGGCGTGCAGTGAAGAACCACATGTGGCCGCGCTCAGCCTGGCTGTGGAGAAACTGTCGATTCGGCAGTAGCTCACGGGCCTGGCTCGAGACTGCTTTAAATTCCATGCGGGTCGAGACATGGGTGTAGCCTAGGCAACCAAACATCATATTTTCGTCCTGCACGGGTCTGGTTGGCCCAAATGCGAGCAACCAAATGTGTCATTAGTTTTTATCCCTAGTGTCTTAGGATGTTGTATGAGAGCGTACATGGTGTACATGGGCGACGCTGCCTCGTCCCTTTTTTGGCTGTGTACATGGTGTACATGTGCTCCGTTGTTGCTGTACGAGAGGGCTGCCACCCCGCCCAACATGCTCGTGGTGCTGAGCACCAGATGGAGATGCCTGACGTGCTCTTGAGCTTCTCCTCGTGCGCCGGCCGTAGACTGGGCTCCCTCGCCCGCGCACCCGACAGATCACGTGCTCTCAAGCAATAGAGAAGAGGAGATCGAGGACGAGCATGAGGTAGCGTCACCGCCCGCGTGGCTTGCCTTCATCTTCCGCGGCCACCATGGTGACGCCGCCCACTTTCCTTCATCCATCATGAAGCGGGAGCGACCGTGGGCCGTGGTATCCGGCGAGGTAGAACGGGATTGTGATGTCCAGCGAGGTGCAGCAAGCTCGAGGTTGCTAGCGAGGTAGATTAGAGGCATCGTGGCTGGCTAAAGGGACTCGTGTGGGTTTGCCGTGGACGGCACACTCAATGCATGCAATGTGTTCGATGAAATGCCCAATAATCCAATGTGAGAAGGAAGAAGATGGGAGAATGAAATACTGTCGTGTGGACGAAGACCGGTCAAAACCACGCTGAGTCAGCAGTGATACCGAAACAACCGAGACAAGGAACTAATTTGTCCGGTTTTAAGAGTTGAGAGTGTAAGCAGTCCGGTTTTAAAATTAAGGATTAAATCTAGACTTCGCTACCAACTGAGGGATGAAAAATATATTTGTCATAATGGTGCGACAAAGCGCGCATTTATTTTTAGTCATACCATTTCTTACTTTGGTGTTCCTTTCTATTTGTGTGTTTTCAATTACACGTTAACCGGGGAAGGAACGCGTATCGGCAGGAATGTGTATTCGAAACAATGCAGGTGCCACATGTCCCCCTTCCGGATAGACCCACGCCGACCATCGCGTCACGCTCCGGTGCCACGTGGCCTGCCGACATCACGGGCCCACGGACTTAATCGTCAACAACCTCCAACCTCAAGTCTTCGTGTGATAATGGTAACAGCGTACTAGTAGCAGATGATTTTGAACTCGACTGACCGCTGGGCCCCATCTCGCCGCGGAAGATTCTAGCCCCCCGGGAGAAGGCTCAGTGACTCGCCGGCGAGATGATCGTGTCGGCGCTCGCGACGGCGGTGGGCGTCAACCTGGGCCTGACCGTGCTGCTCGTCTCCGCCTACTCGCTCCTCCGCCGCCGCCCGCCGTTCGTCTCCGTGTACGCCCCCCGCCGCCCCTACGCGCCGCTCGAGTCCTGGCTCGCCGCCGCGTGGCGCCGCTCCGAGGACGACATCCATGCCGCCGCGGGGCTCGACGGCGTCGTCTTCGTCCGCATTTTCGTCTTCAGGTCCCGCTCCCAAATCCCCATCCCCTCTCGCTGTGTTTCTTCGTTCCCTTCGCCTTGTTACTGAATCCGAGGGTGCTGTGGGGCTATGGGATGCTGCAGCATCAGGCTTTTCGCCGTAGTCGCTGTGGTGGGCGTCGGCGTGCTCATGCCGATAAACTTCATGGGGGACCAGCTGCAGCTGATCGACTTCACCGACCTGCCCAGCAAGTCCGTCGATGTCTTGAGTATCTCCAATGTCCAGGACGGGTCCAATAAGTGAGATATTTCAACCCCTGATCTTCTATAATATTGGTGCACTTATTTTGGGAGTTCTACATGTCATGGTTAGTGTCTGAAGGTGAATTTCAACCCCATGATATATAATTCTAGAGTAGTTTACTTAACTAATAGTACTGTTTATGCCGTTCAGGTTTGGTATTAGGAGGTTAATTCTCCTCGTGCTGCAGTTTTTTATTTCATGGAGTGCATATAAGGAGTTGCATTTTTCTGAGTGCTTGTCTAGTGTTGATGAACCTGATGGCCAATGTCCATGCGCTTTGTCATGTGATATAATCGTTTTGTGTTTTCTACATATTAAATGGCCAGTGTAATCAAAATTAGGTAGCTATTCCAGAATTCAGATATCTACAGCTATTCATATCAGTTATGTTGTTTTATAACATGTAGAACTGTAGGTTAATAGATGATGCCGCATCTCTGTTTTAAAAAAGAAACATTGTTAAGTATTCAGTACATAGAATTTGATTAGGATGGTGTGGAACAGCTCTAACCACTCTAATCACGGGGGCTTCACGTCGTGGCATTCTCCAGGGCTTCTTGCTTATGCAAAACATTTCGTTGGAGTCTAATTAGATGTTTCTATTGGAAATTATCTTCCTTTCTGAGCTCTAAGTCATGCTTATTACATGTGGTAACGTGGTTCACAGATTATGGCTTCACTTCTCTGCTGTGTACATCATAACTGGAGTCGCATGCTACCTGCTCTATTATGTAAGTAATTTAATGTTTCTTATACTTTTTTGTTTAGTTTTTAATTTGCATTTTCTTTCTTCATTTGTAACATGATTCCTTGTGTATCAGAGTATCAGTTGGACAGAACACACTATCCTTTTATAATGAATAAATGCTCATTGGATCTGGCATCTGTTTATTACATACTTTGTTTGTAAAAAAAATTGGTGCTTGACTGGTTTCAGTTTTCTCTGTAAGCAATACTTTGTGTTTTTTCTTTGCAGGAGTACAGATATATTTCTGGCAAGAGGCTCGAGTATTTTATGACATCGAAGCCACTACCCCAGTATTTCACAGTTCTGGTTCGAGCTATCCCTATAACTGATGGTGGTTCTGTGAGTGATGCTGTTGATAAGTTCTTCAAAGAGTATCATTCATCCACCTACTTGTCACATACTGTTGTTCATCAAACTGGCAAACTCCGCCGCCTTCTTGTAAGATTCAGTTCCTTTGGATACATTTGTATTGCATAATTATGAACAGATGTCCATGAATCATCAATGGTCCTAATAAAACGTTTATATGGGCTGTCTATCGACTTCTTACATGACATAAGGGTTGCTGGGGAATATAGTTGTATGAAAAATACTAGCATGAGGTTTGGAAGACATGCATTTCAATCCAGTCATGAACAACCGTGTTTCGTTGAATTTATTTTAACTTCATCAACTCAGTATGTATTAATTTGTATATTTTTTACAACGTGATCTTAATGCACTCAGTATGCAATATTTGCATAGGTCAACTTTCATGGATGTCAAAATTTTATAAGCTTACCACATAGCATTCTTACTCTACACATAACAATATAGCATTCTTTTTTGACAACAAATCTGTTAGTAGATTTTTTGTATGCATTTATTCTCAAAGCAATATACTGGATGTCATATATGTCCAGTGAAGTGTTCTGGGTCGACGATTTCACATATGCATGTAGTAATTAACTAGTTACTGATTTTCTATATAAGCATGCCAACTGGATGCTTATCCTCATACTTCTAACCTTCTTAGAACATTTTATTTTCATGTGAAAAAAACTTTGCTCATCTCCCCTAGATGTATATGATAGTAATGGCACACTGGTTTGTTTGCTCTCCTGAACTTCGTAAGGAACACTGCATTCTAGCTTGTTGAACAGTGTCCCGTTTCACTTCTTCTGATTGCCTGTTTGATTTCTATCCAGAATGAGACCGAAATTATGTGGACAAAGCTAAAGAACCTAAAATATGTACCACAACGACCTTCTGCTGACAACCCTCCAAAAAAGTTTCTTGGACTATTTGGAAGAAATAATCCTATTGGGAAATATCAGAAAAGGCTGGCAGACCTAGAGGAAAATGTTAGAATGGAACAATCAGATGCTACTAGGAGACAGGTATGTATTTCTGTTTTTCCTTTGGTCTTGGCTAAGTTAACTATGGTGTATTGATTAGTTTATCTTCCTAGTTGTCCTTTGGTTCTGACAAATGAAGTGCAAACATATTGATATTCTCTTATCTATACTTGATGTTTCATAACTCTTCAGGAGATTCCCGCTGCTTTTGTTTCATTCAAATCTCGATATGCTTCAGCGAATGCAATTTACATAAGGCAGTCAGACAATCCAACTGAGTGGCAAACTGAGCATGCTCCTGATCCTCATGATGTTTATTGGCCTTCCTTTTCTACATCATTCATGGAACGGTGGATATCCAAATTTGTAGTATTTGTAGCTTCAGTTCTTCTCATAATCGTGTTTCTTCTAGTTGTGGGATTTATTCAAGGGCTCACTTATATGGAGCAACTTGAGGCATGGCTGCCTTTCCTGAGGAACATACTGGAAATGTTAGTTTCTGTTCATAGATTATAATCATATATGTTTCTCTCATTGGTTCTTTATTTTGTTATCTGGAAAGGGCCTAGTCAGCATATATGCTCAGATGCTGAATTAGTGATACTAGTGCTATCCGTTCTTATTATGTTGGTTTTATTTATCTAATGTATGGCACATCAGAATGGCTAAACACCTGACCTTTGTCTTCTTTGATCTTTCCAGAGCCATTGTCAGTCAATTGGTTACTGGGTATCTTCCCAGTGTCATTCTTCACTTCCTTTCCTCTTATGTGCCCTCAATAATGAAGCTATTTTCGACCATGCAAGGATTTGTGTCTGTCAGTGGGATTGAGAGAAGTGCTTGCAACAAAATGCTTCGGTTTACCATATGGACTGTGTTCTTTGCAAATGTTCTTACTGGATCAGCCTTAAATCAACTTAACATATTCGTTGATCCAAAGAAAATACCTGAACGGCTTGCGGTTGTTGTACCTGCACAGGTAGGGCATGTGTTTTTTGATTGTCGTCAGCATGACAAGTTCATTTTGGTGTATACTACGAGAAAGCTACCACGAGTTGCTTCTGAGATCGTGCTCTCCCCTCCAAGCTTCATAGAACATGGACAATAACCTTTCTGTTGACATGGATAATATACTTATACAGTTACATGGATACAGTTTTGTACTTTGTTTTTTCGTCAATAGCTTTAATAACAGGCTTCCAAACCTTAGCCTTCATCAACGTTCTTTGTTTTGTCGACGTCCTTCCTGCTGTGGCTACTTATCCATTTCAATATATACCTGCTTACACAATTTTCACCTGTGGCACATGGTATTAGTCCATGCCAGAGCACGTGTGTTGCTAAACAATCATTGGTTTCATGATGATTCTGCAGGCATCTTTCTTTATTGCATATGTGGTGACTTCGTGGACAAGTATAACATCAGAACTCACTCAAACTTCTGCCCTTCTGTATCACTTGTGGGGGAGCTGCGCAAAGTGTTGCAAGAGGGAAGACTCAGAAGCTCCATCGATGCACTATCATAGTGAAATTCCTCGGATTCTCTTGTTTGGACTTCTCGGGCTCACGTACTCCATTGTAGCTCCACTTATCCTCCCATTTGTGTTGACTTACTTCTGCCTTGGCTACTTCATATTTCGCAATCAGGTGAAAACGCTGCAGATTATTAATCGCCCCTTTTAGCTTCCTGTTGCTGCTACACATCGTAGCGTGATCTCTTTGTGCATGGAGGTTGAAATGTGGACTTCAATATCTAGGTCTTCCCAAATTTTGGGTAGTGAACTACTGTTTTGAGGAACTTTGGATAGATATTTCCTGGATTTGGCCGCCAGTGTTGCAATGATTGATTCATTGCTGTCGCCATTTATGAGCGGATAAAATCAAATTGATGTGGTCTAAGGCGTATGATGCAAGCCTACCTTTCTCTTAATATGTTTAGGACAGAACCAAAGTGTTCCTTTCTGGAAGATGAACTAGATCATCTAGTGGTGGAATTTAACTAGAACCTTTCTTGATAAACGTGGACATGCCTTGAAACTATGTAAAATTAAATATGGAATATGGAAAATATAGTTGTTGATTGAACTATACTTCCATATATGGGGAGGCTGACAGTAGTATATCAGGTGTCCTGGTTACACCTGTTCTGAGGAGTGACTGCACCACGAGATAATTTTGCTGGGTCAAAATTGCCAAGTAGAAGACATTTTCCATGTGCAATTGTTCTTTACTGCTGGATAAATTTGTCAGAAGTAGTGAAATACTTGCTTCAGCTTTATAAACTGGATATAGCAATTTGCATATGTTTAACTTTATCATTCATCAGTTTAAGTATCTACAGTTTGTAACTTTGCTACTACAAATGCAGCTTTGTAATGTGTATGCACCCAAGTATGACACCGGTGGAAGATTTTGGCCCATTGTGCACAATGCAACCATATTTTCTCTTGTGCTGATGCATTTGATTTCAATCGGAGTATTTGGAGTAAAGGAATTTCCACTTGGTTCAAGTCTGCTGGTGCCTCTGCCAATTCTCACACTTCTGTTCTATGCATACTGTGGAAACCGATTTTACCCCATCTTCGAAGCATACTCTACCGAGGTACTTTTTTATTAGTTTCTCCTTTTGTAAATGCATAGGAGGCCACTCTATGTGTGCACCTGTTTACCTTAGCAACAGCAGCTGCTGTTTTCTTATTCGGAATCTTTAGATATCATTTCTGTGGCATACAAACCCTTCATGTCTCACTTTTGTTCATGCAGTCATTGGTAAACAAAGATATACAAGAACAAAGCAAACCAGAGATGGCAGAGTTCTTCAGCAGCCTTGAAACAGCCTACTGTGACCCGGCACTGAAGCCTATCCAGCGGTCTTCAAACTCTGATGAACGTACTTCACCACTCTTGTCTTCTGTCTAGATCCAGACAAGTCATAGGTGGCATCCTGGCTCCCACGGTGTGAGATTTTTGTTTGATTTTGGGCTTTTGATGATCAGGTACATATAACAGTACAGGTGTGCTTCTTGTTGTGTTTTTTTACACGGTGAAGCAAAACTTAGGACATGAATCCTTGTATTATTATGTTGTACATTTTTCTTTAGGACATAAATTCTTGTATTATTGTGTTGTATATTTTTCTTGGAGGAGTTTGCTGTGCATAATTTTGTGTATCAGATTTGGTGCTCGCTTTGTAGAGATGAATAATACATTTTCCCTTAAGTTTTGGGTTGGCAATGCAAACTGTTTGAACCGACCACGCAAGTTGTAGATCTTAAGTTCCATGCAACCTACTTACTGTCCCTTCTAACTATGTGTTTATGTGGATGTTGTTTTACTCCATATAATTCAGTATATGAGATTTTCTGCCACTTGGAGCAATGTGATCAGGAGCTGCTGTTTTTCCTCCTTCAGTCCTTCTTAAGTGCATTTAAATATGGCCGCTCTGGGTATATTTATGATACTTCAACGTCAAGGTTGAGTTTCTCTAAACACAAAAGCCTGCTACGGTGTGGAACCGATCATGGTGCGGCATTCTGCACCCATATTCTGTTATTACCCAGTTATACGCTGAGGTCAGTTGACAAGCTCATACTACTCTGCATTCATACTGCATTTGAAAATGTCTTGGCATCGCAAAACCATACTACTTCAACCTGGCCAGGTGTTATTTTTTTCTCAACGGCTCTCAGATGTACCCAACAAAGATATGCTGTCGTCAAAATGGCCCAAAGTAGCAAGATTATGCGTTACTGCTTTGTCTTAACTGATATCAGATTCAATAGAGTTTGCCTTGTCTTGGATCAATTATGCTTCCACCATAACCGATTACTCTACTGCTTGGCCGAACCCCAAAGAACAAATTGTGTGATTGGTTGGCCACTTGGAGAGAATACGGAGGTGGCACTCTGATAATCTGTCCTGGGCAATCTTGTGCCATTTGGCTATCCTTTTATCTTGTTCATATAAAATGTGTAGGTACTGCAGGAGGATCTCTAGTGCTAATATGGCAAGCAAGAAGCCATGTGATAGTGGTCGGTGTAAACCCATATGAGATTGTTTGCCACTTGGAGGCTGGAGCTGTGTGATCAGGAGGACCAGGTTTTTCTCCTTCAGTCCTTTTTTAAGTGCATTTAGATCTGGCCACTCTGAGTATATTTATGCTACTTCGACGTCAAGGCTGAGTTTCTCTAAACAGCCTGCTATGGTATGGAACCGATCATGGTGTGGTGTTCTATCTACGCCTACATTGTGCTACTACCCAGTTATACGCTGAGGTCAGTCGACAGCCGCATACTCTACATTCACACTACACTGGCTCTGAAAATGTCTTGCCGCCATATCAAAACCATACTGGTCAAGCGCTCCTTCTTTTTTCATCATATATGTGGTACAATCAACTGATGCAAGCATATCTTTGTTGGGTACATTTGAGAGACACAAAGGCGTCAAAATGACCCAAAATAACAATTCAGATCAACCGAGAAGGCTGAACGGGAGCAGGATTATGCGTTACTGCTTTGTCTTAACTGATATCAGACTCAGTAGAGTTTGCCTCGTCGTGGATCAATTATGCTTCCTCCATGACCGATTATTGTACTGCTTGGCTGGACCCCAAAGAACAAATTATGTGATTGGTTGGCTGCCACTTGGAGAGAACTCAAGGTAGCACTCTGGTAACCTATCTTGGGCAAATCTTGTGCCATTTGGCTCTCCTGTCCTCTGTCATATAAAATGTGCAGGTACTGCAGGACCCCTAATGCTAATGCTAACTTGGTAAGCCAAACAGTCCGTGTAAACCATTGGCTAACAGTGGTGCGCCATTTGTCCTCTTCACGGGTAGATTGAACAGTGCTCCATGACACGCCTTCCTTTGTACCTAGTCACTGTCATTTACTCGTTAAACCATCAGCTCACGTATCCTGGGTCACAGAGCACCAAAAGGCATTCTGATGTGACACAATGATAATATTTCCTGATCTCTATTTCGTGGCCAAAACTCATGGAATTCCCAGTGCAGTTGCAAGCTTGACCTTGTCAACCATATCACAGATAGGTAGACCTGACCAGGAGTCCAGGACAAAAAAGATGGCCAGCTACAAAGGTCGAGAAGCTCAGTCCGCAGCTGGGGCCAAACCGCTAGACGTTCACAAGTTGCATGTCCTAATTGTGACGAGGACATCAAGAGTACTGGCATATGCCACCAAAATACTCCTTAGAACATCAGAGGATGATCTTCAATTTTCAATTGTTGTGAGGGAGGCGCATCGGAGGCACCGTCGTCGTCATGCATGACAAAACGCGGACGGGTGGGAACAAAAACGAATTGACAGCCGGATTTAATTTTAACCCCCGCTATGGCTGATTAAGAAACCGGTTAGGGGTCAAGAATTTCAACCCCTAGGGCTGTTGTTTTGTTCTGCTTACGTCGTCGCTCTTGGACACAGGCGTTAAACTCCATGGCTGCAGCTCAGCGTGCTTTGGGAACTGTGAAAACGGAAATTTGGAAATCATGTAAATAAAAAGCACACGCACGTAGTGACTACTGACTTGGTCGTGTGTTATTATGCAAGTTAACTAGATTCCTTTTACGAACACCGCGTAGTACAGAATAGACATATATAGCGACACCACCACACGCACATACTCACACACCGTCAATTGATGACCTATGCAAGGACATATACCTCCTTTTGATCTAAAATAAAATGTCTTATACTCCTTCCGTAAAGATATATAGGCAGTGATATAAACGCTCTTATATTTTCTTACGCTTACGGAGGGAGTAAACTTTTACAGAGGGAGTATTTTTTTGCGGGATACAGAGGGAATACATGCTAGTCTTAGAAAATGTGACGGTCAAATTTGTGTAAGTTTGTCTGTTGAGCCCTCGCAATTTTTTTTGTCTGTCAAGGTATTTAAAAACTACTCACAGTAAGATGAAAACAACATTCAGATTTAGCACAAAAAATACCGTGCATGTGAAAAGCAAGAACAAAAGATGTATATTCGAGGCCATCACTGTCAAAATCATGTATTTCGAACCAAGATAGTACTACTACTGTACTGACTACTGAGCAAGAAGCAGTTTGCGGCGTCCGGGCTATGTCACTTGGACTATGCTTAAGAGCATCCGGGCTATGTGAGTGTATTTACCACCGTTGTTGGAGATGCTCTAAGACAGTTACAAAATTTTATGACATCTCTTTTTCAGATACCATCACTTGTGGTCTTGCTATGTGAGTGTCCTAGTGGGACTGCAAAACATCAACTTCACTGCACACTTTCTGGTAGTACAAAGTGAGATCATCAACTCCCACTTTTTAACCTTTCCATTGACGTTGCAATCCAAGTAGTGTGCACTGCTAAGCAAGCTACTTAACAATAAGAAGAGCCAAGTTGGCTCAATCAAAGAACACACTACCAAACTACCTAGTTGCTCAACTGAGGTCTCATATTGCACCGCATGTATATAATATGGGCCATACACACATCATCGCCAAAATGCCCTGGATTTTGCACACCAAGACATGAGCTAATCGCCAAAAGGTAATATCTGGATGTCGCCGAACTGGTCAAAGAGCAGTGTACATGTCCTGCATTATTCCCCTTTCATTGCTACGGTGAAAGTGACAAACATCAAATTCTTGCGCGACAATGATCTACGTCGCAAACCCGGTATGATAAAATACATTGGTGTAATTAATGTTTTGAGAGGTTAACAATGCACAACATACGATAATATAACTGTCTTCATGTAAGGTTTGTATTTGAAGTATTATATCCTGAAAACCCAGCCCTTAAATGGGCCTCGAGCCAGCGATCCTGTTATAATGTATCTTGGCATCAATTATATGTACTATGATACATCTCACAGGGTGTATTCTAGAGAGAGAAATGGTGATTTCACACCATTCATATCAAGTGTTTTTATGATCACGATCCTACAATAATATCAATAGCAATCTGGTCATGTCAAAATGCTCGATTCATGGACGACTTTCAATTCTGATCGCATGAGGAATGATTGGTGTAGCCACATCGTGGTGAGACAGGAGTGATCTAAATAAGAGATGAAGCATACTTAGGCCCCGCTTGGATTCCCTGTAAAGTTTTACAAGTGTATATTGATTACCCCTGTAAATTACTGGAGATCAGTAAAATACAACCGGATATACAAGGGGAGTCTACGGCGCGCTTGGTTCGTCTTGTTTCTCACTTGGTTCAGGGAGTGTTCCCATGCGTTGTGTCGTTGGCGGCGGGAACACAATGAACTGCAAGGCCGGCGGCCGACGGTGCCAGCTAGACGCCCCCACCATGCCCGTGTTCCTCGGCCCTCCCTGTGGCGGAGCGGGGCCACGACGGCTGCGGGATCTGGCTGCAGTGCCGGCGCGCGGAGGTGCTCCGGCGGCGGTGCGAGAAGGCGCTCCGGCGACGTCACGGACGCGGCGGCAGCGTCAGCCCGAAGCTCGGCGGCGATGTGGCAGGACTGCAAGAGGCGACGGGCCGACGGCCCTTGAGTTTGACAGTGGTGTCTCCGGTGAAAGGCGGCGGCTGCGGAGCTTGCTTTGGTTGCTGATACGAGGAAAAACGACGGAAGGAGCAGTGTTTTGGAAACAGGCGGATTACCAGCGGATTACAACTGTAACGTAAAACCAGGGGTAAAATTTACAATGCGGAAACGACAATCCAAGTACTCCGGAGGTATTTCGTTACGGAGGTATCTTTTCCACGTGTAATTGGCTGCAAAACGACCAACCAAGCGGGGCCTTAAGGGGAAGCACCATACCACCAGAATTCACGTGTTGGGATGAAAGGTGGGTAAGGGGTCATCACTATCGGATGGCTTCGCCTCTACCCCGGCTAAGTAGCATGAATGATGAGGGAACATGCATGGCAAGGTGGTGTTGTGGTAGGAGGATCCGGCTTGCCTGCTCCCTTTCCGTGCTTCCATCCGTGCTCCCACCTCATCCAACAGCTTTTTTTTTTCTAATCTAATCATCTTCCCCCCCCCCCCCCCCCCCTGATTTTAAGGGGTGGGGCCGGGCCTTATTTTGTTTCAATCAAATCAAGCCACGTATGCGGGAGCACGGATGGGCACACGGGAGGGGAGCAGGCAAGTCTCATCCGTGGTAGGAGGGGTTGTACGAAAATAGCCTACGCTGGCATTTTGACCCTGCCACCCCTTCCTCGTCGTACTAGATCTGAATCATTTTCTTAGGCTGAGTTGCAACAACCTGAAAATGCCAACCAATCTCATCTGACCAGAGGGGCGAGAAATATAATTATATTAATTTGGTACTACGAAATGATTTGTTTAGTAATAAAAACAACATTCCTTCTATTTTTTTAACACCATATCTTTTTTAAAAGAATTTTAGGCTTTTGGGCGGGTTTAAAAATTGGAGCTCAAAGCCGTCATGACTTGACGGCCGGGCTTTGGGCCAACCCGCTGAGCCGAGCTGCCCATGCTTAGGTCTACCCTATACAAACTTTGAGCCTTAGTATAGTGGTTTAATCATCTTTCTTTCTTGCATATACAGATCATTTCACACCAAAGTTAAGCCTGATGAGGAATCAAAGAGGTCTTGAACTCAAAATTTCTTGGCTCTCATACTATATTGAGTATGCATGCATCAACACACTCCTACGAAAAAGGCCAGCAAGATATACACTCATACTTTGAAATCCAAGAGGACTAGGTGTACCTAGCTAGTTTCACACCAAGTAAATCATATATGTATAGTCATATGAACCTGTCAATGACTAGGCCAACACGACCACACCCTCATCCTTAACTAAGCAGATTCAAAAGACAACTTTTCACAGCATGAACACATGAATTAACTAGATATCCAATCTCTCTCACTAGATATCCTTGTCCCCCCATTTGTTGAGCACCACAACTTAAACAAATGCAATGCAATTTTTGTACTCCCAATCAGTGCTACTAAGTACTAACCCATCACCATTAACAACATAAATGCAACACATTGCATGCAAATACTTAGTAAACTTATATGAATTAATATGAATACACAAATGAGCTAGACTAGCACAAACACAAGCAACAAAAGGCATCTTCCTCCTCTCCTCCCTTATATATACCCCTGACCTGATCATCTCTTTTCAGCCTCCAGTCCATACTCCACGCCGAGCCGGCTCGATGGTTCCATCCATGGCGAGGAAGCGCAAGGCATCCGACGACGTCTCTGACACTGACATCGACGTCGGCATACCTCTATCACTAGCTTCGACGGACGCGTGGACGACGTCCACGGTTGCGGCTACGACGGCGGCGAGGCAGCAGCAGCGGGGCAGGAAGCGGTTCGTGGGCGTGCGGCAGCGGCCGTCCGGCCGGTGGGTGGCGGAGATCAAGGACACGATCCAGAAGATCCGCGTGTGGCTCGGCACCTTCGACACCGCCGAGGAGGCCGCCCGCGCCTACGACGAGGCCGCCTGCCTCCTCCGCGGCGCCAACACCCGCACCAACTTCTGGCCCCGCCCCTCGCCGCCTGCCGCCTTGCAGCCGCCGCCGCCGGCTATGCTGTCGATGCAGGCGCCGGCGTTGCCTTCCAAGGTCTCCAACCTCCTCCTCCTCCGCCTCAAGGCCCGCAACCAGCAGCTCCTCCTCAACGACGCCACGGCGCCGCAAGAGGCTGCGCTGCTACAGCAGCAGATGCAGAAGCAGATGTCCTCGTCGACGTCGTCGTGCCAAGAATCATACGTCCATGGCCGTGACGACGAGTACTGCTTCCAGGTAGACGACTTTTTGAGCGAGGAGTGCAACAACTCGCCAGAAATGGAGGAGGAGGAAGAAGAGGTGGAGGAAGAAGAGGTGGAGGAAGAAGAAGAGGTGGAAGAGGAGGAGGAGCTGGACTTCCAGTTCATGGACAAGCCGACGGTGGCGGAAGACGAGGACGCCGGGATCTGCTCCCCGTTCGAGATGGTCGCCGCCGAGCTCGGCGGCTCGGCGCCGGTGGAGGCTAACGATGTGGACGGCGAGCCTGCGACGGCAGTGCAGGAGGCGATGAGGAGGATGGACTACGAGAGGAAGGTGTCCGCGTCGCTCTACGCGCTCAGCGGTGTGTCCGAGTGCCTCAGGATGCGCCTCGGCGGCGGCGCCTCCGCCGCGCGCGATCAGCTCTCCGGCCTGCGCGAGGCGTGCCGCAAGAAGCAGAGGGCGGCGGTGCAGCAGCCAGCATCGGAGCAGTCCTCAGAACCAGCCGTCGCTGCTGCTGATCATGACGCAGAGGAGGGTAAAGCTTCCATGCAAGAGGAGTGTTCAGGCAGCAGCAGCAGCGGCAGCAGCCTCACAGAGGCGGCGAGCTCGTCGTCACCGGAGGCTAACGTCACCGGCGACGGGGACGTGCTGCTGTGGAGCTCCCTGGACCTGGCGCCCATCTGCTACATGGCATAGGCTGACCAGTTTTGTTGACGTGTTCCATGGTTGCAACTTGCAGTTAGGTTGTGTTGCTGTGGAATTCGTTTTGCTCCATGCATGGCAGATGGCTCATATGAGAAGCCACCCCTGGCCATCACTTGCTTAATTACCAATTTATTTTGAGAAACAGTGGTAATAACAACAGAAACGAACTTGCATGCACCTCGGCTGGTAGTGCTTCAAAGTAGAACTCAACTGCATATGAAACTTGCATTGAGATTCAGAGAACAGAGCCTTCGTCGCCGTTGCATCCCCTCCAGAGCCGCCACCGCAGGCGTTTAGCCCGAGTTGAGAGGGTGGGGTCCTAACCCCTTTTGTCATACATGGCACGAGTACCAATTTTCCACCAGTTTTCCCATGGACACCACTCTACAACCTCAAGGCCACCAACAGGCGTCAGCAAGAATGCACAGATGAGGCTTACAAGAATCTTTCCACACTTGATTTTCTCATGTGGATAACTTTAGAAATGTGTTCATGCATGGAGTTGAATTCCTCAAGTTTAGATATTGGGGCCAAAATATGGCCAAAATATACAGTACTAGTATAGTGCCAAAGAAACAGTCAAGAGTTTATCATATCATTCTTTTGTTCTTCTCTATACAACAGTGTGTGTGATACACAAAACTAACACTGATAATCTGGAAAAGCTCAAGCTAGAACTTTGCAGATGCACTCAAACCTCAGAATCTCCATCATGCTAAACTTGTTAATGTTTTCGGCTATTAGAGCAAAAGGCTATGAGCGTCCTAATAAAACTGGGCGAACCGCCTTAGTGAAATCTTCATGAAACTTCTGCTCTGAAAACCTTTGAGCACGCTTCCATGCTGCTGCCGCCATTTCTCGCCTCTCTGGCTCCGGCATCCTCAAGACCTTGAGGATTGCCTCCGCAAATTCTTCCTTCCTGGAGGCCAGAAACCCTGTCTGGCGGCTGTCCTCCTCTAGCACAATATCCATCATTGGTCCTGCAGATTTATGGGCTGCAAGAAATAGGATATGTTATTAAATGTTCAATGTCAGCATGATCACCCCCGCAAAAAAAATAAAATGCCAGCATGATCAGCTCCAAGTGCAGCATCATTCGGTTCATGGTTCTAAAATTCTTCTTTGCCTTACCTTTGACACCCAAAAATTGCAATGTGGAGTACATTCAACGAGGGATTTGTTGTTCACAGCAAAGAAAAATGTAATGTTTTTATAATAATTGCAATCTGTAACCCAAAACTTCGAACTAAACAGCTATAGTGCAAAGCATGCATAGCATCCTTTGGAAAGTGAAGTTGAGGACATCAACCAGAGATCAATAGGATACTTGCTCAGTTACTCACCAATTGGAATAGCACCAGCAGCCATGTACTCGACGACACTTATTCCAAAATGCTCATCTGTCATTGAATGGAGCCCACAAATTGCACCACCAAGAAGCTGTACCAGGTCTCTGTTTCATGCAATAATATACCTGTTAATTACTAGACAAAGAAAAGGTGGTTTCTAGCTGTAGTTTCGAAACCAAGACCTGTAAGAGATATCCTGGTGGAACTCTACAAGCTCATCTATGTGAAGCTCCACAGCTCTGTCCTTAAGCTTTTGTAATCTTTCCAGATCCTCTTTATTCCGGCAACTGCCAGCAAATTGAAGTTTTGGCTTAAGAAAGTCTGAATCTAGCCTTTCAAGAGCAAGTGCAAATGCCTCCAACTGAAGACCATGGGCCTGAGGAGAGCAGAGAGTAAAAGGGTAGAGGTACTTTAGTGAGTGAGCTGTAAGATCTTGTAACAGATTTTGATGCAATGGTAAGTTGACATACCTTTTCAGGACGGAACTGTGCAACTGATATAAGAATAGGAGGTGTTGTTGATCTTTCCAGGGGAAGCATCTGTTTTATTCATTAAATGTTTATTGTGAGTACAAACCAAATCTTTTTGTGTAATTAGATTTTAGCCTAACAACAAGAATGCAGAAGTAATTTTAGTCGATGACTTGCATTCATAACATGTCCACATGATCACAGCACATAATTGATTGTGACTGATGGGAATCTGGACATACCTGCAGGGCGGAAGTATCGCATGGAGGGTATACCCTCTTAGTACGCTCTGGGACTTTCCAAATATTCACAATATGGGATCTTGTCCATGAGGAATTCACCATCACAAGATGTGCACAGGAGCCAACTAAACCATACAACCAACTGAATATGGTGTAGTACAGAACTTTGCATCGAGACAACCAGATGCTACAGCCAAAAGAACATCCAATTAGTACAGAACTTTGCATCGAGATAACCAAATGCTACAGCCAAAAGAACATCCAATTAGTACAGAACTTTGCATCGAGATAACCAAATGCTACAACCAAAAGAACATCCAATTAGTTTTGCATGGTTGATATAATTGATACAGGCTATTGAAAATATAAAGAATATTATTCCTTTGTGGATGCACAATTCTGTTAATTCAGACTATATCATAAGAGGAAAGAAACATATGTCAAGAACACCGACCATATCATAGATTAGGCCAAGAGAACATGCATGTTTAAGTAACACGTTTTTGGACATTCTTTTGATCATGCACAGTAAGATTTTAAACTCCCAGATACAATAATGCACCACTGTTTTCCAAATTACCATGCTCCAATAAAAGGAATCGGATCTAAAATTGTTCCCATACCTTCCAGAGATAAGAGAGTTGTTGTTGTACATTGAGTTGCGCTGCTTAACACGTTCGACCATATCAGAACTGATCGTGGGATAATGAGTGTAGCAGAGGACCTTGCAACCAAACAGCCAAGCCAGTGGATACGTAAAAGCATAGCCACTTGTATCAAAGTAAAACTGCGGGGTGAATTTGTTAAGAGCCTCCCATGCGAGATATACTGAGCCAAGACTTTGCCCGATCATTGTGAAGCGCGGATATGTGCTTGCTTCGATCCACTTTCTCTTGTTCAAATAAACGACCTGAAAATGCAGTTCAGACATTTTAATGCTCTTGCCAGTACACCACATTTGTTTTGATTAAGTTCCAATTGAATGCAGACTTGCAGTAGTATGTCAGTATGTTAAGTAGTACTACAGCACTAGACTGCATTTTTCTCATTTCATAACAGAAGTAGAATGCAGTGTTAAACTAACCGGGAGGTCGTCCAGATAAAAATTTACAAGAAAAAGCAATCAGAACGGCAAGAGGGTCCATTGCAGAACTAAAGCAAGCTCAATTTGCAAGAAGCAAAGCAGCTACGACTAGGACCGTCTCCCGAGATCCAATTTCTACTACGCAAGAAACTTCGCTCCATGGGGCCGTGCCGTACCTGCGGCGGGCGGAGGAGGCGGACACCGAAGCGATCGAGCGCGCGGGAGGCGAGTCCATCGGGGGACGCGTCCGCGTCGCCGGTGAAGACGGCGCAGGGGAGGTCGGGGCAGAGGTCCTGGACGGCGCGCACAGCGCACCAGAGCACGCGCTCCCCGCCACCGCCGTCGTTGGTGTACGGGTGGAAGAACCCCGCCGCGGCCGCGGGGTCGGGCGCGCGGCGGCGCAGGAGGCGGAAGAGGCGCCGGAGGGCGAGAGCGAGGAGGGTGGAGACGAAGGTGAGAAGGCCAGCGAAGATCGCCATGGATGCGACGCCAAAGTCTGGGTCGGTCGGACTTCGAGAACAGTATTTTTTTTTTCAGGGGGTATAGTTTTTCTTTGAGGGGTTCGAGAACAGTATAGTTTTTCTTTTTTCTTTCACTTGGACGCAACTGTTATTCTTTGAGGGGTCCGAGCAACAGTAAAATCTGAAAAAATGTTAAAAAAAATCTTAGTATTATGCAAGCAACGTTGGTGTTTTTCCAACACGTGTGCACAATTCGCTATGAATATCACATTCGTGTAGGTGTGGGCAAAAAACAAAATTGATCTGTGGTTTCGTAGCGAAGTTTTGCATGCATGTTGAAAAAATATCAATATTTAATGCCAAAAAATCAGATTTTTAAAAAATTATTTAACATTTTTTGGATTTTATTGTTCACCCGAACTCATGTGAGCTTGGGTGCAAAACAACACTGTAAAATTCAAGAAAAATACAAAGTAACTCTTATGACTAAGAATTACAATAAAATCTATTGGAAACACCTTCTTCGATGTATCAATCTTTACTTGTAGAAATACTCCAAAGACTTGGGCAAAGAGTATGCAATTGGATTGAAACAACAATTTTGTCACTTTTTTGCCCGTACAAACATTATCAATAATGGATTTTGAAAATGCCTTGACTCGCCCATCCAACCTTGATCATGAACGTACTTGGGCAAGGGATGATCCCCTAGAAGTGCAGGACGTAGGATCACAATATATTCATCATTGTGTCGATGAAAGATTTCAACTTCACAAATAATCAATCCAACAAAAAAGTTTGACACCATAACATAAACTTATCAAATCCGAAAAATCGGATCTGCAATGACAGAAAGTTCTCTAACCTCATGGCATCGCCAAAAATACGAGTAAATTTATTCTCACAAAATATGATGACGAAAAACATAAAACTCTTGAAGATGTGAGGTCACCCCATCTCTCAGCGCCAAAATGGCAGCCGGAAGCAAGGGGGGCACAAAATCCCTTGTGACGGCGGCGGCTGCAGCTAACGAAACCCTAGGAAGTCTAAACTTCAAGCGATCTAGGAAGAAAAAATGGAACTCTAGAACAATATAATAGGCTTTGGGTTTTGAGTTCTGGGTAATTCGACAGGGAAGGCTGTTAGGGCATATCTCTCTTTAGTTGGTTTTGATGTTGACAACACTTCGCTTTGCGGACTAACCGCATGCGTTGAGCATTTCAGATATTCTTATATACGGTACACGGCGGTTTTATTCCCCCCGGATAAAGAACGAGCGGAGAGAGATTTTCCTGCGTCTCTTTTCGTTGATTTGAGTCAAATGACGGTGCCCTGCACCAGGGGTGGCTCTCTCAAGGGAGCACGACCTCGACGTCTACAAGGGGCCCACTTGGCCCAATACAAGGAAGAAGCCCTAGGGAGCGATGTGGACCTTCGTGCCCTCCAAGGCTAAGGGCGACGACGCCCAAGATCGCATCTACCGCCATGTAAACCTTAGACCTTCCTTCCTATATGATCTCTCTGGATTATCTATTCTCAGATAGACAAACTCTCGGTAGCAATCTCATACAGCATTGTAACCCCTCACACAAGGTATCCATCCATCATGAATAACAAAAACAAGCAGGATGTAGGGTTTACTCTCCGGATGCCCGAACCTAGATAAACCCTTTGTGAGACCTCCAATCTAAGACTTCCAGCTGCACACGGATCCCTACCAAGGGATCTAACGGTATTTTGCACCGCCAGTTGGCGCGCCAAGCACGAGCGGAGTTGGCTAGAAACTGATCTTGGGCCAGATCTGTTTTGTCCTCTGATGACCTCTCGCCGGGAACGAGCCCATTGTTCAGCTCCCTCATCTTCATCGTCAATGAGATGGGTCGGGTCAACATCAACCCACCGACCCACCCTATTACTCTAGGATCTCCAGCAAGAACCCACAACGGTTGCACCCGATCTGGAGGGCATGCATCAGCGTCAGGATCAGCGGGAACCATGGGTCACCTCAGTCACACATACCCGGAGGAGCCGGAACCAACCATCCAACTCGTTGCGATGGTCTGCGGCAATTGGCGCCTCGTCCACACACCAGAAGATTGCCTCATTGCCGACCTCAACACTAGCAATGACACCAATCTATTTGACATCATCTTGACCTCGAACAATGGAAGCCACGATGAGGGACCACTCTGCCTCATGGATGAGGACAAAAACATCGGCCCTCAACCCATCAACCAAGTCACCTACTCCGACCTCTAGGGAGAATCAGAATCCCCCGAGCTTAGAGGCCGCTGACACCACCGACCAGGAGACATCTTAGTCAGAAGCTCCACCGGCAATGTTCCTCCATCAAATTATGATAACGAAACCAACCATGAGAGTACCACAGGCAGTAGTAACGACATGGCCCACCTCCTCATACCTGCATGTGTCGGGGTCGATGGCCGTCACGATGCAACCACCCACCGACCCCATCGCAATACCCTAGCAGCAGGTTGACACGGGCATCCCAGTAAGCTCACCGTCGGGATTCCCCACAACTACGACGGCCTTAAGGAATGCGGCATCCATGTTGTCGCCCATAAAAGTATACGCCCTGAATTACCTCACGAGCCCATCACCGGCACTGACTGACGTCTAGGACACTAGGGGCCATCCGCGTGTCCCAACTAAACGCGCAACTCGCACTCCAGCAAAGGTCACTGGAGGCCTTAGCGTGTGAGGCGCGTTGGAAGGCGGTAACACAAGAATGCCTACGTCGCACCCCCCGGTAACCGCGGAATCTCATCAACAATCTCGTTAACCTCGGATGAGTGCAAGGCATAGGAATGAACTAGCTGACAAGGCTGCACCACCACCAACTCCAGCTCACGACCTCCAAACAGCGACATCATAGGCTGACCAGCTCCAGGCTACGCCAGGAGATCCCAAACTCTCGGCCAGCCTTACCCACATACTCCATGGGACGATGGAACTTCATGATAACATCTCTCGCTCAAGGGATAGGCTCGTAGGCACTGACAGTGCCTTATCCGCTGCCAACCACCCTACCCGCTAGTGCCCACAAGAATCAGTAGAATGACCAGAGGTCGCACCGGCGACCAGGGCCACAAACCTCTGACAACCCATATCGGTCGTTGATACGTCCATTTTGCATCATGCTTTTATATTGATATTTATTGTATTATGGGCTGTTATTACACATTATGTCTCAATACTTATGCATATTCTCTCTTTTTTTTACAAGGTTTACATGAAGAGGGGGAATGCCGGCAGCTGGAATTCTTGGCTGGAAAAGGAGCAAATATTAGAGACCTATTTTGCACGTCTCCAAAAGTCCTGAAACTCCATGGGAGTTATTTCCAGAATATATAAAAAATACTGAGCGAAGAAAATACCAGAGGGGGCCCACACCCTGGCCACAAGGGTGGGGTGCGCGCCCTACCCCCTGGGCGCGCCCCCTGCCTCGTGGGCCCCCTGGTGGCCCTCCGATGCCCATCTCTGGCTATATGGAGTCTTTCATCCGAGGAAAAATCATAAGCAAGCTTTCGGGACGAAACTCCGCCACCACGAGGCGGAACCAATCTAGGGCTCCGGCGGAGCTGTTTTGCCAGGGAAACTTCCCTCCGGGAGGGGGAAATCATCACCATCATCATCACCAATGATCCTCTCATCGGGAGGGGGGCAATCTCCATGAACATCTTCACCAGCACCGTCTCATCTCAAACCCTAGTTCATCTCTTATATCCAATCTTTGTATCCAAACCTCAGATTGGTACCTGGGGTTGCTAGTAGTGTTGATTACTCCTTGTAGTCGATGCTAGTTGGTTTACTTGGTGGAAGATCATATGTTCAGATCCATTATGCATATTAATACTCCTCTGATTATGAACATGAATATGCTTTGTGAGTAGTTACGTTTGTTCCTGGGGACATGGGAGAAGTCTTGCTATTAGTAGTCATGTGAATTTGGTATTCGTTCGATATTTTGACGAGATGTATGTTGTCATCCCTCTAGTGGTGTCATGTGAACGTCGACTACATGACACTTCACCATTGTTTGGGCCTAGAGGGAGGCATTGGGAAGTAATAAGTAGATGATGGGTTGCTAGAGTGACAGAAGCTTAAACCCTAGTTTATGCGTTGCTTCGTAAGGGGCAGATTTGGATCCATATGTTTCATGCTATGGTTAGGTTTACCTTAATACTTATGTTGTAGTTGCGGATGCTTGCAATAGGGGTTAATCATAAGTGGGATGCTTGTCCAAGTAAGGACAACACCCAAGCACATATCAAATTATCAAAGTACTGAATGTGAATCATATGATCGTGATGAAAACTAGCTTGACGATAATTCCCATGTGTCCTCGGGAGCGCTTTTCTTTATATAAGAGTTTGTTCAGGCTTGTCCTTTGCTACAAAAAGGATTGGGCCATCTTGCTACACCTTGTTTACTTTTATTACTTGTTGCTCGTTACCAATTACCTTATCACAAAACTATATGTTACTGATAATTTCAGTGCTTGCAGAGAATACCTTGCTGAAAACCGCTTATCATTTCCTTCTGCTCCTTGTTGGGTTCGACACTCTTACTTATCGAAAGGGCTACAATAGATCCCCTATACTTGTGGCTCATCAAGACTCTTTTCTGGCACCATTTCCGGGGAGTGAAGCACCTTTGGTAGGTGGAATTTGGTAAGGAAAAATTTATATAGTATGCTGAAATTTACTGTCACTTGTTACTATGGAACATAATCCTTTGAGGGGTTTGTTCGGGGTATCTTCACCTCGTTCAGAACCACAATTAGTTACCCCTCAACCTACTGAACCTACTGAAAATGTTTACTTTGAAATTCCTTCGGGTATGATAGAGAAACTGCTAGCTAATCCTTTTGCAGGAGATGGAACATTGCATCCCGATTTGCACTTAATCTATGTGGATGAAGTTTGTGGATTATTTAAGCTTGCAAGTATGCCCGATGATGTTATCAAGAAGAAGGTCTTCCCTTTATCTTTGAAGGGAGATGCATTGACATGGCATAGGCTATGTGATGATATGGGATCATGGGACTATAAGCGATTGAAATTGGAATTTCACTAGAAGTTTTATCCTATGCATCTTGTTCATCGTGATCGTAATTATATATGTAATTTTTGGCCTCGCGAAGGAGAAAGCATCGCTCAATCTTGGGGGAGGCTTAATTCAATGTTATATTCATGCCCCCAATCATGAGCTCTCAAGAGAAATGATTATTCAAAAAATTTATGCTCGGCTTTCTCTCAGTAATCGCTCCATGCTCGATACTTCTTGTACTAGATCTTTTATGATGAAGACTATTGAATTCAAATGGGATTTATTGGAAAGAATTAAACGCAACTCTGAAGATTGGGATCTCGACGAAGGTAAGGAGTCAGGTATAATACCTAAGTTTGATTGTGTTAAATCTTTTATGGGTATCGATGCCTTTCGCGAATTCAGTACCAAATATGGACTTGACTCTGAGATAGTAGCTTCTTTTTGTGAATCATTTGCTACTCATGTTGATCTCCCTAAGGAGAAGTGGTTTAAATATAATCCTCCCATTGAAGTAAAAGTAGTTGCACCTATTAAAGTTGAAGAAAAGACTATCACTTATAATGATCCTATTGTTCCTACTGCTTATGTTGAGAAACCACCTTTCCTTGTTAGAATTAAGGATCATCCTAAAGCTTCAACTATAGTCAACAAGAGTAATATTAAGACACATAAACCCCCTAAGCAAATTAAAGTTGAAACTAATATTGCTATGGTTAAAGATCTCTTGGCCGATAATATTGATGGGCATGTTATTTATTTCTGTGAAGAAACTACTAGAATTGCTAAACCCAGTGCTAAAGATAAACATAGACCTGTGGTAGGCATGCCTGTTATTTCCGTTAAAATAGGAGATCATTGTTATCATGGCTTGTGTGATATGGGTGCTAGTGCTAGTGCAATACCTATTTCTTTATACAAAGAAATTATGCATGATATTGCACCTGCTGAGATAGAAGATATCGATGTTACAATTAAGCTTGCCAATAGAGATACTATTTCACCGATTGGGATTGTTAGAGATGTTGAAGTCTTGTGTGGGAAGGTTAAATATCATGCTGATTTTCTTGTTCTTGGTTCCCCACAAGATAGCTTTTGTCCCATTATATTTGGTAGACCCTTCTTGAATACTGTTAATGCTAAGATAGACTGTAATAAGGATATTGTTTCTGTTGGTTTAGGGGATATGTCTCATGAGTTTAATTTTGCTAAGTTTCATAGACAACCCCGTGATGAGGAATTTCCTAGTAAAGATGAAATTATTGGTCTTGCTTCTATTGCCGTGCCTCCTACTGATCATTTAGAACAATATTTGCTCGACCATGAAAATGATATGTTTATGAATGAAAGAAGGGAAATAGACGAAGTATTCTTTAAACAGGGACCTATTCTGAAACACAACTTGCTTGTTGAAATCCTAGGGGATCCTCCTCCACCCAAGGGTGATCTCGTGTTTGAGCTTAAACCTTTACCTGATACTCTTAAATATGCTTATCTTGATGAAAAGAAGATATATCCTATTATTATTAGTGCTAACCTTTCAGAGAAGGAGGAAGAGAAATTATTGAAAACTCTGAAGAAGCACCGTGCTGCTATTGGATATACTCTTGATGATCTTAAGGGCATTAGTCCCACTCTATGTCAACACAAAATAAATTTGGAGAAGGATGCCAAACCAGTTATTGATCACTAATGGCGGCTAAATCCTAAGATGAAAGAAGTGGTAAGAAAGGAAATATTAAAGCTCCTTGAGGCAGGTATAATTTATCCCGTTGCTGACAGTCGGCGGGTAAGTCATGTCCATTGTGTCCCTAAGAAGGGAGGTATTACTGTTGTTCCTAATGATAAAGATGAATTGATTCCGCAAAGAATTATTACAGGTTATAGGATGGTAATTGATTTCCGCAAATTAAATAAAGCTACTAAAAAAGATCATTACCCTTTACCTTTTATTGATCAAATGCTAGAAAGATTATCCAAACATACACATTTTTGCTTTCTAGATGGTTACTCTTGTTTTTCTCAAATACCTGTGTCAGCTGATGATCAAGCAAAGACCACTTTTACTTGCCCTTTTGGTACCTTTGCTTATAGATGTATGCCTTTTGGTTTATGTAATGCACCTGATACCTTTCAAAGATGCATGATGGCTATATTCTCTGACTTTTGTGAAAAGATTTGCGAGGTTTTCATGGATGATTTCTGAGTTTATGGATCCTCTTTTGAGGATTGTTTGAGCAACCTTGATCGAGTTTTGCAGATATGTGAAGAAACTAATCTTGTCTTGAATTGGGAGAAGTGCCACTTTATGGTTAATGAAGGAATTGTCTTGGGGCATAAAATTTCTGAAAGAGGTATTGAAGTGGATAAAGCTAAAGTTGATGCTATTGAAAAGATGTCGTGTCCCAATGACATCAAAGGTATAAGAAGTTTCCTTGGCCATGCCGGTTTTTATAGGAGGTTCATTAAGGACTTCTCAAAAATTTCTCGGCCTCTGACTAATCTATTACAAAAAGATATTCCTTTTGTCTTTGATGATAATTGTGTAGAAGCATTTGAAATACTTAAGAAAGCATTAATTTCTATACCCATTGTTCAGCCACCTGATTGGAATTTACCCTTTGAAATTATGTGTGATGCTAGTGATTATGCTGTAGGTGCTGTTCTAGGACAAAGAGTTGATAAGAAATTGAATGTTATACAGTATGCTAGTAAAACTCTAGACAATGCCCAGAGAAATTATGCTACTACTGAAAAGGAATTCTTAGCGGTTGTATTTGCTTGTGATAAGTTCAGACCTTATATTGTTGATTCTAAAGTAACTATTCACACTGATCATGCTGCTATTAAATATCTTATGGAAAAGAAAGATGCTAAACCTAGACTTATTAGATGGGTTCTCTTGCTACAAGAATTTGATTTGCATATTATTGATAGAAAGGGAGTTGAGAACCCTATTGCAGACAACTTGTCTAGGTTAGAGAATGTTCTTGATGACCCACTACCTATTGATGATAGTTTTCCGGTTGAACAATTAAATGTCATAAATGCTTCTCGTACTGCTCCATGGTATGTTGATTATGCTAATTATATTGTTGCTAAGTTTATACCACCTAGTTTCACATACCAGCAAAAGAAAAAGTTCTTCTATGATTTAAGGCATTACTTTTGGGATGACCCACATCTTTATAAAGAAGGAGTAGATGGTGTTATTAGACGTTGTGTACCTGAGCATGAACATGAATAGATCCTACGCAAGTGTCACTCTGAGGCTTATGGAGGGCACCATGCTGGAGATAGAACTGCACACAAGGTATTGCAATCTGGTTTTTATTGGCCTACTCTCTTCAAGGATGCCCATAAGTTTGTCTTGTCTTGTGATGAATGTCAAAGAATTGGTAATATTAGTAGACGTCAAGAAATGCCTATGAATTATTCACTCGTTATTGAACCATTTGATGTTTGGGGCTTTGATTACATGGGACCGTTTCCTTCCTCTAATGGGTATACACATATTTTAGTTGCTGTTGATTACGTTACTAAGTTGGTAGAAGCTATTCCAACTAGTAGTGCTGATCATAACACTTCTATTAATATGCTTAAATAAGTTATTTTTCCGAGGTTTGGAGTCCCTAGATATTGAATGACTGATGGTGGTTCACATTTTATCCATGGTGCTTTTCATAAAATGCTTGCCAAGTATGATGTTAATCATAGAATTGCATCCCCCTATCATCCACAGTCTAGTGGTCAAGTAGAATTGAGTAACAGAGAGCTAAAATTAATTTTGCAAAAGACTGTTAATAGATCTAGAAAGAATTGGTCCAAGAAACTTGATGATGCATTATGGGCTTATAGAACTGCATACAAAAATCATATGGGTATGTCTCCGTATAAAATGGTTTATGGCAAGCATGTCACTTACCCCTTGAACTAGAACATAAGGCATATTGGGCCATTAAAGAGCTCAATTATGATTTCAAACTTGCCGGTGAGAAGAGGTTATTTGACATTAGCTCACTTGATGAATGGAGAACCCAGGCCTACGAGAATGCTAAATTGTTTAAAGAAAAAGTTAAAAGACGGCATGACAAAAGGATACAAAAGCGTGAGTTTAATGTAGGTGATTATGTATTGTTATACAACTCTCGTTTAAGATTTTTTGCAGGAAAACTTGTCTCTAAATGGGAAGGTCCTTACGTTATCGAGGAGGTCTATCGTTCTGGTGCCATAAAAATCAACAACTTCGAAGGCACAAATCCGAGGGTGGTGACCAGCCAAAGAATCAAACATTATATCTCAGGTAATCCTATAAATGTTGAAACTAATGATATTGAAACCATAACCCCGAAGGAATACATAAGGGACACTTTACAGAACGTTTTAGACTCCGAAAAGGAATAGGTACGTGGTACTGTAAGTAAACTGACTCCAAAACGGTTTCTAATGGCAATTTTTCTCCGTTTCGGAATATTTAAGAAAATAGGAAAATAAGAAGTCGTTCGAGAAGGACACGAGGCTTCCACGAGGGTGGAGGGTGCACCCTACCCCCCTGGGCGCGCCCCCTACCTCATGGGCACCTCGTGCACTTTCCGGACTCTGTTTTCCTGCACGATACTTCTTTTGGTCGATAAAAATTCATTATATAATCTCCCGAAGGTTTTGACTACCGCATCACACAAATATCTCTTGTTTCTGTTTCGAGCTGTTTTTTGTCAGGGTTGTCAAGGCCAGACATCATGTCGTCTCCCTCCTCCTCCAACAATGAGGGCAACGATGCTTGGCTAATGAAGATAGAGCTTAAGAGAGAAGAACCCATGGAGATCAACAAGGATGATGGGATCAAGAAGGCCACGGAGGACCAAGTTCCGGCAGCAGAAGCCATCCTTCAACTTGATCACAATATTCTTACCCCAGCTGAAATCGAAGCTTTCAAGATGATTGAGTTAGCCCGCATTCAAAATAAGTATCTCACAAGGGAAAATATTTTGTTGAAGGAGCATATCATCGCACTCAAAGGCATTATCCGCAAATTGGAGGATCTCCTACGCTCGATGTGTGATTATCCATCATCACCAACACCTTCATCACCACCCCCGAAGAAGGAGACATAATCACATGGGTATGGGCACTCCCCTTGGCAACTGCCAAGCTTGGGGGAGTGCCCTGGTATCGTATCACCATCACTTTTACCTTTACCATTTTTCTTAGTTCGATCCTTTTGGCTATATCTTGATCTAGTTGAATAAAGTTTTAGTATGATCTAGTTGTGAGTTTTGCTTTATGATCCTTCTATGTAATCGAGTCCGTGAGCTATATAAAATAAAGATTAGTGTTGAGTCGAGGGCTTGATTATTTTGCTATGATCTTGAGGGAATAAAATAAAAGAGAAGAAATAAATAGATCATATGGATCTTATGGAGAGTAATGAGCTCACATATAAAGATTATGATGAATAAAAGTTGTTGAGAGTTGACAAACATAGTTTTGGTCATAGTTGCAATTAATAGGAAGTAATAAAGAAAGAGAGGTTCACATATAAATATACTATCTTGGACATCTTTTATGATTGTGAGCACTCATTAGAATATGACATGCTAAAGAGTTGACGTTGGACAAGGAAGACAACGTAATGGGTTATGTTTTCTTACATCTAAGATAAATTATATTATCTTGGATTATCCAACATGTTGAGCTTGCCTTTCCCTCTCATGCTAGCCAATTTCTTTGCACCAAGTAGAGATACTACTTGTGCTTCCAAATATCCCTAAACCCAGTTTTGCCATGAGAGTCCACCATATCTACCTATGGATTGAGTAAGATCCAAGGTTGTCAGAATCACGATTTTGAATCGAATCGGAGCTCTGATGGTAGAATCGTAAATCGTAGAATCTTCACTACCAGGATCGTCAAAACGTAGATTTTATGAACTAAAATCGTAGAATCAGACGGGTAAGTTTGGATCGTAAAGTTGTAGAATCGTATAACAGAATCGCGATTCTAACAACCTTGGTAAGATCCATCAAGTAAGTTGTCATCGGTGCAAGCAATAAAAATTGCCTTCTAAATATGTATGAATTATTAATGTGGAGAAAATAAGCTTTATATGATCTTGTGATGTGGAAGAAATAAAAGCGACGGATTGCATAATAAAGGTCCATATCACAAGTGGCAATATAAAGTGACGTTCTTTTGCATTAAGATTTCATGCATCCAACCATAAAAGTGCATGACAACCTCTGCTTCCCTCTGCGAAGGGCCTATCTTTTACTTTTATCTCTTACTTAATGCAAAGAGTCATGGTGATATTCACCTTTCCATTTTTCATTTTATCCTTTGGCAAGCACAATGTGTTGGAAAGATCCAGATATATATAGCTAATTGGATGTGAGTTTTCATGAACTATTATTGTTGACATTACCATTGAGGTAAAAAGTTGGGAGGCAAAACTATAAGCCCCTATCTTTCTCTGTGTCCGGCTAAAACTTCATAACCATAAATATCGCGTGAGTGTTAGCACTTGTGAAAGACTAAATGATAGTTGAGTATGTGGACTTGCTGAAAAGCTCTTATATTGACTCTTTCCTATGTTATGATAAATTGCAATTGTCTCAATGACTGAGATTAAAGTGTGTTAGTTTTCAATGAAGTTTATGATTCATACTTGAAATTGTGAATGAATTGTTAATTTAGCATAAGAGATCATATGGCAATATATATATATATATATATATATATATATGTTGTTGTTGTTATTCTAAGAATGATCATGATTCCCTCATGTCCGTATCTTATTTTATCGACACCTCTACCCCTAAACATGTGGACATATTTATCGCTATCGGTTTCCGCTTGAGGACAAGCGAGGTCTAAGCTTGGGGAAGTTGATACATCCATTTCGCATCATGCTTTTATATTGATATTTATTGCATTATGGGATGTTATTACACACTATGTCTCAATACTTATGCCTATTCCCTCTTATTTTACAAGGTTTACATGAAGAGTGGGAATGCCGGCAGCTGGAATTCTTGGCTGGAAAAGGAGCAAATATTAGAGACCTATTCTGCACGTCTCCAAAAGTCCTGAAACTCCATGGGAGTTATTTCCAGAATATATAAAAAATACTGAGCAAAGAAAATACCAGAGGGGGCCCACACCCTGGCCACGAGGGTGGGGGCGCGCCCCCTACCTCGTGGGCCCCCTGGTGGCCCTCCGATGCCCATCTCTGTCTATATGGAGTCTTTTGTCTGAGGAAAAATCATAAGCAAGCTTTCGGGATGAAACTCCGCCGCCACGAGGCGGAACCTTGGCGGAACCAATCTAGGGCTCCGGCGGAGTTGTTCTGCCGGGGAAACTTCCCTCCGGGAGGGGGAAATCATCGCCATCTTCATCACCAACGATCCTCTCATCGGGAGGGGGGCAATCTCCATGAACATATTCACCAGCACCGTCTCATCTCAAACCCTAGTTCATCTCTTCTATCCAATCTTTGTATCCAAACCTTAGATTGGTACGTGTGGGTTGCTAGTAGTGTTGATTACTCCTTGTAGTTGATGCTAGTTGGTTTACTTGGTGGAAGATCATATGTTCAGATCCATTATGCATATTAATACTCCTTTGATTATGAACATGAATATGCTTTGTGAGTAATTGCGTTTGTTCCTGAGGACATGGGAGAAGTCTTGCTATTGGTAGTGATGTGAATTTGGTATTCGTTCGATATTTTGATGAGATGTATGTTGTCATCCCTCTAGTGGTGTCATGTGAACGTCGACTACATGACATTTCACCATTGTTTGGGCCTAGAGGGAGGCATTGGGAAGTAATAAGTAGATGATGGGTTGCTAGAGTGACAGAAGCTTAAACCCTAGTTTATGTGTTGCTTCGTAAGGGTCTGATTTGGATCCATATGTTTCATGCTATGGTTAGGTTTACCTTAATACATCTGTTGTAGTTGTGGATGCTTGCAATAGGGGTTAATCATAAGTGGGATTCTTGTCCAAGTAAGGACAACACCCAAGCACCGGTCCACCCACATATCAAATTATCAAAGTACCGAACGCGAATCATATGATCGTGATGAAAACTAGCTTGACGATAATTCCCATGTGTCCCTAATGCGTCTCCAACGTATCTATAATTTTTGATTGCTCCATGCTACTTTATCTACTGTTTGAGGCAATATTGGGCTTTATTATCCACTTTTATATTATTTTTGGGACTAACCTATTAACCGGAGGCCCAGCCCAGATTTGCTTATTTATGCCTATTTCAGTATTTCGAGGAAAAGGAATATCAGACGGAGTCAAAACGGAACGAAATCAACTGGAGAAGTTATTTTTGGAAGAAAACCCACCTGATGGACTTGGACCCCATGTCAGAAGAGCCACGAGGCGGTCACGAGGGTGGAGGGCCCTCCCCCTGGGCGCGCCCCCTGCCTCGTGGGCCCCCCGTAGCTCCACCGTCGTACTCCTTTCACCCATATATACCGTCGTACCCTAAAACTTCCAGAGGAGAAGATAGATCGGGAGTTCCGCCGCCGCAAGCCTCCAGAACCACGAAAAACCAATCGGAACCCCTTTCCGGTACCCTGCCGGAGGGGGATCCATCTCCGGTGGCCATCTTCATCATCCTGGTGCTATCCATGACGAGGAGGGAGTAGTTCACCCTCGGGGCTGAGGGTATGTACCAGTAGCTATGTGTTTGATCTCTCTCTCTCTCGTGCTCTCTCTCGTGTTCCATCTATGGCACGATCTTGATGTATCCCGAGCTTTGCTATTGTAGTTGGATCTTATGTTTATTCTCCCCCTCTACTCTCTTGTGATGAATTGAGTTTCCCCTTTGAAGTTACCTTATCGGATTGAGTCTTTTATGAACACTTGATGTATGTCTTGCCGTGCTTATCTGTGGTGACAATGGGATATCATGTGCCACTTGATGTATGTTTTGGTGACCAACTTGCGGGTTCCGCCCATGAACCTATGCATAGGGGTTGGCACACGTTCTTGATTCTCCAGTAGAAACTTTGGGGCACTATTTGAAGTACTTTTATGTTGGTTGGATAAATCTGAGATTGTGTGATGCATATCGTATAATCATGCCCACTGATACTTGAGGTGACAATGGGGTATCTAGGTGACATTAGGGTTTTGGTTGATTTGTATCTTAAGGTGTTATTCTAGTAAAAACTCCAGGGTTGTTTGTGACACTTATAGGAATAGCCCAACGGATTGATTTGAAAGAATAACTTTGAGGTGGTTTCGTACCCTACCATAATCTCTACGTTTGTTCTCCGCTATTAGTGACTTTGGAGTGACTCTTTGTTGCATGTTGAGGGATAGTTATATGATCCAATTATGTTAGTATTGTTGAGAGGACTTACACTAGTGAAAGTATGAACCCTAGGCCTTATTTCCTATCATTGCAATACCGTTTACGCTCACTTTTATCATTAGTTACCTTGCTGTTTTTATATTTTCAGATTACAAATACCTTTATCTACCATCCATATTGCACTTGTATCACCATCTCTTCGCCGAACTAGTGCACCTATACAATTTACCGTTGTATTGGGTGTGTTGGGGACACAAGAGACTCTTTGTTATTTGGTTGCAGGGTTGCTTGAGAGAGACCATCTTCATCCTATGCCTCCTACGGATTGATAAACCTTAGGTCATCCACTTGAGGGAAATTTGCTACTGTCCTACAAACCTGTGCACTTGCAGGCCCAACAACGTCTACAAGAAGAAGGTTGTGTAGTAGACATCAAGCTCTTTTCTGGCGCCGTTGCCGGGGAGGTTAGCGCTTGAAGGTATATCTTTAGATCTTGCAATCGAGTCTTTTAGTTTCTTGTTTTATCACTAGTTAGTTTTATAAAAGAAAACTATAAAAAATGGAATTAAGTTTGTCTCATATGCTTCACCTTTTTAATATCTTTCGTGAGTATGATGGAAAGGATAATTGTGCTCAAGTACTAGAAGAAGAAATCTATAAAATGTTTGGCACTAAATATTTGAATGATGAGCATGATTGCAATGTTGTTAGTATGAATTCCTTGAATATCCATGATGCTAATGATATGCGAAGCCACAAGCTTGGGGAAGCTCTGTTTGATGAAGATGATATTTTTTGTCCCCCAAGCTTTGATGAGCAAATTTACTATGATGAAAGCATGCCTCCTATCTATGATGATTATTGTAATGACACGTATGCTTTAAAGAATAATGATAACCATGAAACTTGTCATCTTGATCTTAATTCTCAATCATATGATAGTTATTTTGTTGAGTTTGCTCCCACTACTATTCCGAATGAGAAGAATTTTGCTTATGTGGAGAGTAATAAAATTTCTATGCAAGTAGATCATGAAAAGAATGCTTTAGGTGCTGGTTATATTGATGAATTCATTCATCATGCTACTGAAAATTATTATGAGGGAGGAACATATGCTTGTAGGAATTGCAATAATGTCAAGTTTCCTCTCTATGTGCTTAAAGTTTTGAAGTTATGCTTGTTTTACCTTCCTATGCAAGATGATTCTTGTTCCCATAAGTTGTTTGTTCACAAAATCCCTATGCATAGGAAGTGGGTTAGACTTAAATGTGCTAGTCATATTCTTCATGATGCTCTCTTTATGTTTCAATTCTTATCTTTTATGTGAGCATCATTGAAATCATCATGCCTAGCTAGGGGCGTTAAACGATAGCGCTTGTTGGGAGGCAACCCAATTTTATTTTAGTTTCTTACTTTTTGATTCTGTTTAGTAATAAATAATCCATATAGCTTCTGTTTAGATGTGGTTTTATCTTTTAATTAGTGTTTGTGCCAAGTTAAACCTATTAGATCTTCTTGGAAGATAGTTATTTGATCTTGCTGTAATTTCCAGAATCTTTGCGCTCAGTGCCCGAATTGTCAAAAATCACCAGAACGTGATAAAATAGTGATTCCAATTTCTGCTGATCAATAAACAAATTTCCCAGGTAGTCTAATTTTGGTAGAATTTTTTGGGTTCCAGAAGTTTGCGTTAGTAACAGATTACTACAGACTGTTCTGTTTTTGACAGATTCTGTTTTGCGTGTGTTGTTTTCTTATTTTGATGAATCTATGGCTAGTAAAATAGGTTATAAACCATAGAGAAGTTGGAATACAGTAGGTTTAACACCAATACAAATAAAGAACAAGTTCACTACAGTACCTTAAAGTAGTCTTTTGTTTTCTTTCTCTAACGGAGCTCACGAGATTTCTATTGAGTTTTGTGTTGTGAAGTTTTCAAGTTTTGGGTGAATTCTTTTGATGGATTATGGAACAAGGAGTGGCAAGAGACTAAGATTGGGGATGCCCATGGCACCCCCAAGATAATCCAAGGACACCAAAAAGTCAAAGCTTGGGGATGCCCCGGAAGACATCCCTTCTTTCGTCTTCGTTCACCGGTAACTTTACTTGGAGCTATATTTTTATTCACCACATGATATGTGTTTTGCTTGGAGCGTCTTGTATTATTTGTGTATTTTCTTGTTAGTATACCACAATCATCCTTGCTGTACACACCTTTTGAGGGAGCCATGTATGAATTGAAATTTGTTAGAATACTCTATGCGCTTCACTTATATCTTTTGAGCTTGATAGTTTACTCTATGTGCTTCACTTATATCTTTTTGAGCGTGATAATTTTTGCTCTAGTGCTTCACTTAGATCTTTTAGAGCATGGTGGTGGATTGTTTTAAAGAAACTTGATCTCTCATGCTTCACTTAGATTATTTTGAGAGTCGTTAATAGCATGGTAATTTGCTTAATGTTAATATACTTGGTATTCAAGATATGTGAAACTTTCTTTTTAGTGGGTTGAATACTAAGATAAGTTTGATGCTTGATAATTGTTTTGAGATATGGAGGTGATAATATCATAGTCGTGCTAGTTGAGTAGTTGTGAATTTGAGAAGTACTTGTGTTGAAGTTAGCAAGTCCCGTAGCATGCACGTATGGTTAAAGTTGTGTAACAAATTTGAAGCATGAAGTGTACCTGGCTTGTGCATCCTTATGAGTGGCGGTCGGGGACGAGCGATGGTCTTTTCCTACCAATCTATCCCCCTAGGAGCATGCGCGTAGTACTTGATTTTTGATGACTTCTAAATTTTTGCAATAAGTATATGAGTTCTTTTGACTAATGTTGAGTCCATGGATTATACGCACTTTTACCTTTCCGCCATTTGCTAGCCTCTTCGGTACCGTGCATTTCCCTTTCTCACATTGAGAGTTGGTGCAAATTTCGCCGGTGCATCCAAACCCCGTGATATGATACGCTCTTTCACACATAAACCTCCCTATATCTTCCTCAAAACAGCCACCATAGCTACCTATCATGGCATTTCCATAGCCATTCCGAGATATATTGCCATGCAACTTCCATCATCATCATCATCATGACATGCTTTACTTTTGTCATATTGCCATTGCATGATCTTGTAGTTGACATCGTATTTGTGGCAAAGCCACCATGCATTATTTTTCATACATGTCACTCTTGATTCATTGCACCAGCCCGGTACACCGTCGAAGGCATTCATATAGAGTCATATCTTGTTCTAGTATCGAGTTGTAATCATTATGTTGTAATCAATAGAAGTGTGATGATCATCATTATTAGAGCATTGCCCAATCAAAAAAAAGAGAAAGGCCAAAAAGAAAAAAAGAAAGGCCCAAAAAAAAGAAGGAGAAAATAAAAAGGGCAATGCTACTATCTCTATTTCCACACTTGTGCTTCAAAGTAGCACCTTATTCTTCATGTAGTGAGTCTTATATTGTGCTTCAAAGTAGCACCATGATTTTCATATAGTGAGTCTCATAAGTTGTCTTGTTCATACTAGTGGGAATTTTTCATTATAGAACTTGGCTTGTATATTCCAACGATGGGCTTCCTCAAAATGCCCTAGGTCTTCATGAGCAAGCAAGTTGGATGCACACCCACTAGTTTTCTTTTATTGAGCATTCTTAGCTCTAGTGCATCCGTTGCATGGCAATCCCTACTCCTTGCATTAACATCAATTGATGGGCATCTCCATAGCTCATTGATTAGCCTCTTTGATGTGAGACTTTCTCCTTTTTTGTCTTCTCCACACAATCCCCATCATCATATTCTATACCACCCATAGTGCTATGTCCATGGCTCGCGCTCATGTATTGTGTGAAGGTTGAAAAAGTTTGAGATTATTTAAGTATGAAACAATTGCTTGGCTTGTCATCGGGGGTATAGAAGTTGGGAACATCTTTGTGTGACGAAAATGAAGCATAGCCTAACTATATGATTTTGTAGGGATGAACTTTCTTTTGCCATGCTATTTTGAGAAGACATGATTACTTTGATTAGTATGCTTGAAGTATTATTATTTTTATGTCAATATGAACTTTTTTCTTGAATCTTTCGGATCTGAATATTCATATCACAAGTAAGAAGAATTACATTGAAATTATGCCAAGTAGCACTCCGCATCAAAAATTATCTTTTTTATCATTTACCTACTCGAGGACGAGCAGGAATTAAGCTTGGGGATGCTTGATACGTCTCCAACGTATCTATAATTTTTGATTGCTCCATGCTACTTTATCTACTGTTTTAGGCAATATTGGGCTTTATTATCCACTTTTATATTATTTTTGGGACTAACCTATTAACCGGAGGCCCAGCCCAGATTTGCTGTTTTATGCCTATTTCAGTATTTCGAGGAAAAGGAATATCAGACGGAGTCAAAACGGAACGAAATCAACTGGAGAAGTTATTTTTGGAAGGAAACCCACCTGATGGACTTGGACCCCACGTTAGAAGAGCCACGAGGCGGTCACGAGGGTGGAGGGCGCACCCTCCCCCCTGGGCGCGCCCCCCTGCCTCGTGGGGCCCCCGTAGCTCCACCGACGTACTCCTTTCACCCATATATACCATCATACCCTAAAACTTCCAGAGGAGAAGATAGATCGGGAGTTCCACCACCGCAAGCCTCCAGAACCATGAAAAACCAATCGGAACCCCTTTCCGGTACCCTGTCGGAGGGGGGTATCCATCTCCGGTGGCCATCTTCATCATCCTGGCGCTATCCATGATGAGGAGGGAGTAGTTCACCCTCGGGGCTGAGGGTATGTACCAGTAGCTATGTGTTTGATCTCTCTCTCTCTCTCGTGTTCTCTCTCGTGTTCCATCTATGGCACAATCTTGATGTATCCCGAGCTTTGCTATTGTAGTTGGATCTTATGTTTCTTCTCCCCCTCTACTCTCTTGTGATGAATTGAGTTTCCCCTTTGAAGTTATCTTATCGGATTGAGTCTTTTATGAACACTTGATGTATGTCTTGCCGTGCTTATCTATGGTGACAATGGGATATCATGTGCCACTTGATGTATGTTTTGGTGACCAACTTGCGGGTTCCGCCCATGAACCTATGCATAGGGGTTGGCACACGTTCTTGATTCTCCGGTAGAAACTTTGGGGCACTATTTGAAGTACTTTTATGTTGGTTGGATAAATCTGAGATTGTGTGATGCATATCGTATAATCATGCCCACCGATACTTGAGGTGACAATGGAGTATCTAGGTGACATTAGGGTTTTGGTTGATTCGTATCTTAAGGTGTTATTCTAGTAAAAACTCCAGGGTTGTTTGTGACACTTATAGGAATAGCCCAACGGATTGATTTGAAAGAATAACTTTGAGGTGGTTTCGTACCCTACCATAATCTCTACGTTTGTTCTCCACTATTAGTGACTTTGGAGTGACTCTTTGTTGCATGTTGAGGGATAATTTTATGATCCAATTATGTTAGTATTGTTGAGAGGACTTACACTAGTGAAAGTATGAACCCTAGGCCTTATTTCCTATCATTGCAATACTGTTTGCGCTCACTTTTATCATTAGTTACCTTGCTGTTTTTATATTTTCAGATTACAAATACCTTTATCTACCATCCATATTGCACTTGTATCACCATCTCTTCGCCGAACTAGTGCACCTATACAATTTACCGTTGTATTGAGTGTGTTGGGGACACAAGAGACTCTTTGTTATTTGGTTGCAGGGTTGCTTGAGAGAGACCATCTTCATCCTACGCCTCCTATGGATTGATAAACCTTAGGTCATCCACTTGAGGGAAATTTGCTACTGTCCTACAAACCTGTGCACTTGCAGGCCCAACAACGTCTACAAGAAGAAGGTTGCGTAGTAGACATCAGTCCCCAGGAGCGCTTTTCTCTATATAAGAGTTTGTTCAGGCTTGTCCTTTGCTACAAAAAGGATTGGGCCATCTTGCCGCACCTTGTTTACTTTTATTACTTGTTGCTCGTTACCAATTACCTTATCACAAAACTATCTGTTACCGATAATTTCAGTGCTTGCAGAGAATACCTTGCTGAAAACCGCTTATCATTTCCTTCTGCTCCTCGTTGGGTTCGACACTTTTACTTATTGAAAGGACTACGATAGATCCCCTATACTTGTGGGTCATCAGTTGTCGCTCTACAAAAGCGGCCATCCTTGCCACCAATGAGCCCTGCACCAGTAGGACAACCAACCCTTCAGAATGACGTAAGCGTGAGCAGTAGGGACTTATAGACTAAGCCCGGGGGCTCCTTGTTGGGAAACATAGTAGAAAACAAAAAATCGCGCTATGATCAATTGGGAGCAATACGAAGATGCATATAGGGTTTGGATCAATAATTGTTACCGACTCTGGAGTACAACGAAAGTAGATGAGTCGGTGCAGATCATACTTGGAGTCCCTCGAACTGTTGATGACGATCCCGCGAACCGCCCTCGAATGATCCGTTGAACAGAAGACCGAAAGCATGGCCTCTCTACTTGATTGCATGCATACAGTCTTCACGATCCGGCAGCGCATCACCGTCCAGAGCTAATCATTGCCTGATAATTGGAGGGGGGAGATTAGAACCACACTGGACTTCTAATTATGAGGATTAGAGGGACTAGGTCTAGCTCTATTTAGTCAACTTGGACCAACTAGAACTAGATGAACTAGAGGAGGCTCCTAAACTTGTGTGTCCAAAAGGGCCAAAGTCCTCAAGTATATATATGTTGGAGGGAAGGGAGAGGGGGCGCCACAAGGGGAGGAAAACCTCTTCCTTTGGTGGGCCAAGGAGGGGGACCCCCCCCCTCCAATTTGGCCTCCCATTCCTTCTACAAGGAGGAAGGGGGCGCCTCCACCTATTTGGGCCCAAGTGGCCCAAGTAGCTCCCCACCCTCTTGGTCTTTTAAAGCCCGCTGATATTGATATAAATATAAAAGCCTCCCAGCTATTATTAGAGCCTTTTATTATTAATTTAACATCTCTGGAAACATTTTTCCATCTATATATTATTTACCGATAATACCAGGTATTGCCGGATAAACCCCGAAACCCTTCCTTTGACCCCAAAATACAATGGTAACACCCATGGGTATGCCAAATTTGGACATGTAATTACGAACTATGCCGTCGATGTGGCCATGACAATGGGCATGTGCGTTGAAATCCATACAAGCTCATAGTAAATAGGCCATTTTATGAAGGTTTTTTTTTAAATTGTGGCATTGCAAGCCATGATTTTCCCAGTAACTAGTTCACACAAAGGGCTCCATGCACAAGGATTTCATTTTTGAGACTTTCTTCATTTTCTTTGATTTTTTTTCAAAATGAGGTCAAACTTGCAAGGTTGACCAGACCTATTAAAGTGTTGGGAATTTCAACTTTTGTTGTGCCCAGTGCCTACACCACCAATTCAAAAGGTAAAAATGATTTTTGCCAATTTTCAAGACATACATACATGACACTTGTAGTTCAAATTTGAGCTAGTTCGGATAAATATGTAGAAATTCGGTAAATGGTTGAAATATAGAAATAAAGCTTGAAAATTCATGAAACTTGGGCAGTGTGCATCCATTGTGGTCTACTTTGGATGAAAAATGGAAGGACCCAATTTTATTACTTTTTTGTAGCACTTACTTCACAAAAAGGTGATTTCCGGGACTTGAAAAATGAAAAAAATATGTTTTATTCCAAATATATATACATAATTGCTATGCTACATTATCCACAATGGTAACACCCATGGGTGTGCCAAATTTGGACATGTAATTATGAAGTATGACATGGATGGGGCCATGACGATGGGCATGTGCATTCAAATCCATACAAGTTCATAATATAGATAGGCCAGTTTGTGATGTTTTTTTCCAAAATTGTGGTATTGCAAGTCCATGATTATTTTTCAGTAACTAGTTTAGACAACAGGGCTCCATGCATAAGGATTTCATTTTTGAGGCCTTTTTATTTTCTTTGATTTTTTTTCCAAAATGAGGTCAAACTTGCAAGGTTGACCAGACCTACCAAACTGTTGGGAATTCCAACTTTTGTTGTGCCCAGTGCCTACACCACCAATTCAAAAGGTAAAAATGAATTTTCCAATTTTTAGGACATACATACATGACACTTGTAGTTCAAATTAGAGCTAATCGGATAAATCTGTAGAAATTCAGTAAATGGATGAAATATAGAAATAAAGCTTGAAAATTCATTAAACTTGGGCAGTGTGCATCCACTATGGTCTACTTTGGATGAAAAATGGAAAGGCCCCACTTTATTACTTTTTATAGCACTTCACAAAAAAGTGATTTCTGACAAAAAGTAACCGGTCTACCTGGGCTCTGGTTATATTCGGTCAACACGGGTTTTTTCTCCAAAAAATGCATCTCTCTCTGCTCCAACCGCCGCTCGCACTACAAAAAAATACACTTCTGTGATGATACGTGTTTGTCACACTAGGTCACGTTTTCTGTCATGCATGTACATCCATGACGATTTTATGACAGAATCAAGATTGTCATACATGTGCTGTCGTAGAAGTGTTCCATGACATTACCAAAATTATCATCACGGAAGTGTCCACTTCCATGACGATAAATGGCACGTCATGGAAGTGCTTTCGTCAAGGGTAACCGACACATGGCATCCATCATAACGGGTCGCCGTTAAGCTATCGAGTCAGGTTTTGGATCCGATAACCCGCTAACAGCCACGACCAATGCCGATTTTCCACATGTAAAATTCTCATTGGCCGACGGAACCACATGTCAGCTCCGCGTTGGCGCAGGTGTCACTCATCCAATGGGTGATATGCGCCTATGATATGTTGACACGTGGATCGGCCTAAAAGTGGCCCATAAAGATTAAATGGACCGGCCCAACTAAAGGCCCGCAAGATTTTATGGACCATAATGGGCCGACCCAGCTAAAGGCCCACAAGATTTTGCAGACCATAATGGGTCGGCCCAGCTAAAGGCCCAACATTCCCAGCTAAGGTCCGTACGGCTAGTGTCAAATCGGCCCGTCAACGGCCCGTCCTAAACTTGTCATCATCGCGGCCCATGGTCACTTCTGGCCTATTAACAGTCCGCTAAGTATTTGGGCCGAATTACGGCCCGATGTATTTCCGGCCTGTTAAAGGTCCTGCTTCATTTGGGCCCATTTATAGGCCATTGAAACTTTCGGCCCATAAACGACCATGAAGGATTTGGGTCATATTCGGCCATGTCTGACATTCGTCCTGTTAGAGGCCCACTATAGATTTGGGCCACTTTCAGCCTGTTGTGATTTTCGGCTTGTTAACTTCAGACGAAATTCATGGGCCATATGTGGTCGAACGTCACATCGGGCCTATTAACGACCCATATAAAACTGACACTAATCAAGCCCGATCGAACTTCCGGCCTGTTAAAGGCCCGTGTAGTAGGTCGGCGCATTTACGGCCCGTCTAAATTTCGGCCTGTGAACGATCCACATTGTAAATGGGCCATCATTTCGGCCTGCTAATGACCAGTGGGTTATTTGGCAAAATCAGGGCCTAATCTCACTTTCGACCTATTAAAGGCCCATGTTTTTTATGGGCTTGAGATATTTACACCTGTAAATGGCCTATTGTTACTGAGGGCCCAAATTATGTTTAGGCAAGTTAAAGGCCCACTATGGGCACATGCCTACCAGAAAAAAATATGAAAGCTTATGCTAATTTAGGCCCAGATATTTTTAGTGGGCTACATGCAAATTACGGCCCATAATCGTTTTTAGCCCAACTGGAATGGGCCCGATGAATGTTGGCATGTTGGGCTCCTACGAAGCTTTCAGCCGAATACATTACTAAGATAAACCTACACTATATAAAAATAGCGTCACAATTACTGCAGCCTTTGACAGCATCATAAATGTTGTATCACAACAAAATAAATTCCAACCATACAACAAAAGGCCTGTTGGCACAAAGTTTACAGTCCTTGCAGATAAAAGCACCATCAGAAGTATAGAAGCACAGATCATTTGACCTGAGTGCTAATGTTTCAGGCTGTAGAATCTGATGGAGCAGCATGATCTTCCCCTTTTTTCCACTATTGCTCTTGAACAATGAAGCAAATGTATGATAGTTTGGTTTCAAAACCATTCATATCTTGACGACATTTGTCAACCACTATTCTTATTTCTGAAATGACGTCCATTAGGGATTGGACTTATGTCTGGAGCACAGATATATCACTCTGTCTAGCCGGAAGATTTTGTTCAGTAGGCGATTTGGACAAGGTTACCTTGACAACCAACCCAGAATTACGCAGGAAGGTGCTTTTTGCACTGTTTGTGGAGAGATACCGACGCACTGCAACAAGAGGTGACATTGTGCGTGTGGTAGCCTCGTCACCTTCAGGTGGTTGTGGTTGTTGAATCATTTGTTCCTAGCTTGCTGAAAGTTTGAACTTGTAGATTAGTGTACTAGATAAGTTACTAATGAGACAAAAAACAAACAAAGTAGGTTTCACGTTTATACATAACTTATTTTGGTGAACTACTGTAATACATTAGCATGTATTATAGTGCCAACTACATAATAAAATCACTTTCGGAACATATGTCCATGTAGCATGCCTATTGTATTGTCTATTTCCTCACATTCATTGACATCTAAGGATAAAGAGAAATGGTTTAAAGTAGGATGAACATAGTATGACATCATTCATATCATGGGCAAACAGATATAAAACAAACATGCTATTGTATCATTGTGTGCGCACGTGAACATCACAACCAGATTATGGATCAAGACCAAAAGAATATCCTTCATCTCTTTTAAACCATGTAAGGTGAAATGATACGTTAAGACAACTGTGTATAAAAGTGAATAGAGTAACTAACATTGGCTGCAAACAAAGCATTTAAATGAACACATCACAGTACCAATTAGTTCAAAGGCAGGAGGAGCAAGGACTTACAACAACAGCTTGAACTGGTGTGCTCATGCCCTTCATCTTGCTGGTGTGGCAATCCTTGAAGATTTACACTACATTCGGTTCAGGTTCTTTTTGGTCCGCACGGGCTTTCCTCTGTATTTGGAACAAGTCAATATAGATACGATAATATGGCACAGAAAAAAGAAGGAACTAGCAGCTATTTACAAGAGCCTTGCAGTGTGCAATATAGCTACGAGATCCGATTGTTTGTTGGAATTTCACTTTAGAACGGTTGGTCTTGTTCTTCAAACAGTTATCCTAGAAGAAGATACACTTGTAAGGCACATACATAAATACAAGTTCAATATGTGGTCTGATCAAATACATGTACCCTGCCTGATACTTTGGATCAGACCAATGTTTAACAAGGGATGTCCAGTCTTCATCTGTAATATATTCCACTGGAGATGTTTGGGCGATTTCATTGTTAGCCTTGCCTTCAAAGTGATATTTTCTAAGGTGGTACCGATACTGTCGCAGAGCAGGCTAGAAAACATGAGTGCATGCTTGTTTAGTTGCATCATCTTTCGGATCCAACTTGAACCTCATCTGTTAAAAAAAGAATGTGAGTCTTATTAGGAGGAAGCTAGAAAGTATGGGACAGAGCAAGACAATATTACAAATTGCAATGAATAACATTACTTACGGATAAATGGTCAAGGAAGGTGTTAAACTGGGTATTGTCTTTCTCATTCCTGTACTGGATCCACGTTGGGAGGATACGTGCATGACACCTAACGGCAACGGCTACCTCTGATACTAACTTGGCTGACTCTGTGGCATCACGTGACCTGCCTCAAAATGGATCTCCATTCTTCCTCCTTTAGATTTTGTTAATCTGTCAAGCATTATCCCTGATGTCTATTTCCGCTTGCACCATGGTGCTAGTTCAGCAACGAATATGGGAAGTGTTAGTGCACATCAAACTATGAGAGTACATATAAAGGAGCATGCAACTGCAACTTGACTCGTTCAGGTACCATCTTGGTGTTGATGCTCATGAGGTTCATCTGATCTTGCCAAGTCCTGCTGTGTTAGAAGTGCTTCGGAAGTAGTGTTAGGTGTGAAGGCAGCTTGGGAACTGGCCAGTTCCGGAGCAAATGAATGAGTAACTCGTTGAGATGTTGGTACAGTTGAAGCAGATGCTGCAGCTGGTGGAGCAGGTGATACTGTGTTTGTAGATTTAGCTGGTGGACTTGGACCTTCTTCTGCACTATAAGTACCAGCAGAATCTCGAGGGCAGATTCACCCGACGAGTAACACCATTCCCTACTATATTCTTTTCCTTGCTCTTTTTTGACTTTACCATGTCAAGCCGTACCCACAACACAAAAGAATAAAATCTCTCTTCATAACTCATTGATGCATGATACAGACAAGCAATACTTTGATGTAAGACAACCATATGAGGATGGAGTATGTAAGAAAAACAGGACGACGTGACATATTCACAGCTACGATGTGTAAACTAAATAGAAGGATTTTCAAGAAAATAGAAGTAATGCAAGCTAGACACCATATGAAAGATGCAACCAATATCACTCTGCCAAGTTAAAAGTGTCTTGTCATAAGTAGCATTTCAAAAAATTAGAAACAGTACAACATAGAAATCAATGCAAGATGCAACCACTATCAAACTGCCATGTTAAAAGCGTCCAATCATGAGTGACTGATGCGGTATACACAACATCAGTACTTTCATGTAAGAACATGGTATGATAGATAGATGCAGTGTATTCTAGACACAGAAAGGCATGTCATATGCACGTGTATAGCGTATAAACTCAATAGGTGCAATTTAATCAAAATTGAAGAAATACAAGCTAGACAACATATGCAACATGAAACCAATTATCACACTGTCAACTTAGAGCAAGCACCTGCGATGGTGGAGTACGGGAGATGAACTCATCATGTAGACTAAATCCGGGCATAGGTCGGGCCGGGACGAGTTTCGAGCAGGGCTTGTAAAAGCCTGACCTTCATTTCCCAAGCCCGAGCCTGGCCCGAAGGCCGAAATACTCCCTATTTTCAAGCCCGAGCCTGGCCCGAAATAAAGCCCGAAGCCCGTCCCGAACGTTGTTTTTTAGTGTATGCACATGCAAGCCCGACCCGAAGCCCGAAAGCCCGGCCCAAGATACAGAAAAAATGAAGCTCGAGCCCGGCCTGAACTATCTTCCGGGCTGCAAAACAAGGCCCGAGCACGACCCGAATGTCAAGCCTGACCCGGCGTAGCCCGGGTTTTTCAGGCCGGGCTTGGGTCGGGTCGTCGGGCGGGCTGCCCATGCCCGGGTTTAATGTAGACTGATGTCAACTACGCAACTTTATTCTTGTAGACACGTGTTGGGCCTCCAAGCGCAGAGTTTTGTAGGATAGCAACAATTTTCCCTCAAGTTGATGACCTAAGGTTTATCAATTCATGAGAGGTGTAGGATGGAGATGGTCTCTCTCAAACGACCCTACAACCAAATACAAGAAATCTCTTGTGTCCCCAACACATCCAATACAATGGCAAATTGTATAGGTGCACTAGTCCGGCGAAGAGATGATGATAAAAGTGTAATATTGATGGTAGCAATATATTTTTATAATCTGAATAAAAAAATAGCAAGGTAGCAAATAGTAAACGGGCACAAGAATGGTATTGCAATGCTTGAAAATGAGACCTAGGGTTCATACTTTCGCTAGTGCAATCTCTCAACAATGCTAACATAGTTGGATCATATGATTATCCCTCAAAGTGCAATAAAGAATCACTCCCGAGTTCCTATTAGCAGAGAACAAAAGATAGAAATTGTTTGTAGGGTACGAAACCACCTCAAAGGTATTCTTTCCGATAAATCTATCCTAGAGTTCATACTAAAATAATGCAAGGTATTCTTTCCGATCGATCTAATCAACAGTTCGTACTAAAATAAGACCATATGACACACATCAACCAGCTCTAATGTCACCTAGATACTCCAATGTCACCACGAGTATCCATGAGTTAATTCTATGATATGCATCCAACAACTTCATGATCATAATATTCAATCCACACAAAGAACTACAAGGAGACCCCAAAGTTTCTATCAGAGAAAAGATAATAAAACATGCATTAACCCCTATGCATAAATTACCCCAATGTCACCTCGGGAATCCGCAAGTTGAGTGCCATAACATACATCAAGTGAACCAATATGATACCCCATTGTCAGCTCAAGTATTCATACCACAAGACATATATCATGTGTTCTCATATCTGAATATTCAATCCGACAAGAGAAAACTTCAAAGGGTAAAGATTCAATTCATGACAACAACAATATAGAGGGGAGAAACATCATATGATCCATCTATGTTAACAAAACCCATGATATAGATCACGAGAGACAGAGAGAGAAATTAAACACATAGCTACTGGTACAAACCCTCATCCCTGAGGGCGGACTACTCTCTCCTCATCGTGGTGGCCGCCGGGAAGATGAAGATGGCCACCGGAGATGATTCCCCCCTCCGGCAGGATGCCGAAACGGGTCTAGATTGGTTTTTGGTGGCTACAGAGCCTTACGGCAGCGGAACTTCTGATCTAGGTTAACCCCGAAGGGTTTTGAAATATTTGGGAATTTATAGTACAAAGAAGGGGTACGGGAGGCCACCGAGGTGGGCACAACCCACCTAGGCACGCCTGGGGGCCCAGGCACGCCCTGGTGGGTTCTGCCCCCTCGGAGCACCCCCAGGTGCAGCTCTGGCCCATTGGAAGTGTTATGGTTGATAACCCACAAGTATAGGGGATCGCAACAGCTTTCGAGGGTAGAGTATTCAACCCAAATTTATTGATTCGACACAAGGGGAGCCAAAAAATATTCTCAAGTATTAGCAGCTGAGTTGTCAATTCAACCACACCTGGAAACTTAATATCTGCAACAAGGTATTTAGTAGCAAAGTAATATGATAATAATGGTAATGGTAGCAAAAGTAATGTTTTTGGTATTTTGTAGTGATTGTAACAATAGCAACGAAAAAGTAAATAAGCGAAGAACAATATATGGAAAGCTCGTAGGCAATGGATCGGTGATAGAGAATTATGCCGGATACGGTTCATCATGTAACAGTCATAACCTAGGGTGACACAAAACTAGCTCCAATTCATCAATGTAATGTAGGCATGTATTCCAAATATAGTCATACGTGCTTATGGAAAAGAACTTGCATGGCATCTTTTGTCCTACCCTCCCGTGGCAGCGGGGTCCTAGCGGAAACTAAGGGATATTAAGGCCTCCTTTTATTAGAGTAGCGGACCAAAGCATTAACACATAGTGAATACATGAACTCCTCAAACTACGGTCATCACCGGGAGTGGTCCCGATTATTGTCACTTCGGGGTTGCCGGATCATAACACATAGTAGGTGACTATAGACTTTCAAGATAGGATCAAGAACTCACATATATTCATGAAAACATAATAGGTTCAGATCTGAAGGCATGGCACTTGGGCCCTAGTGACAAGCATTAAGCATAGCAAAGTCATAGCAACATCAATCTCAGAACATAGTGGATACTAGGGATCAAACCCTAACAAAACTAACTCGATTACATGATAAATCTCATCCAACCCATCACCATCTAGCAAGCCTACGATGGAATTACTCATGCACAGCGGTGAGCATCATGAAATTGGTGATGGATGATGGTTGATGATGACCGATGGCGATGGATTCCCCTCTCCGGAGCCCCAAACGAACTCCAGATCAGCCCTCCCGAGAGAGTTTACGGCTTGGCGGCGGCTCCATATCGTAAAACACGATGAACCCTTCTCTCTGATTTTTTTCTCTCCGAACACGAATATATAGAGTTGGAGTTGAGGTCAGAGGAGCTCCAGGGGGGCCATGAGGTAGGGGCGCGCCTAGGGGGGTAGGCGCGCCCCCACCCTCGTGGCTAGGGTGTGGGACACCTGGTCTTGATCTTTTGCCAGTATTTTTTATTATTTCCAAAAATAATCTCCGTGAAGTTTCAGGTATTCCGAGAACTTTTGTTTCTGCACATAAATAACACCATGGCAATTCTACTGAAAACAGCGTCAGTCCGGGTTAGTTCCATTCAAATCATGCAAGTTAGAGTCCAAAACAAGGGCAAAAGTGTTTGGAAAAGTAGATACGACGGAGATGTATCAACTCCCCCAAGGTTAAACCTTTGCTTGTCCTCAATCAATTCAGTTGACAAACTGAAAGTGATAAAGAAAAACTTTTACAAACTCTTTGCTCTTGTTGTTGTAAATATGTAAAGCCAGCATTCAAGTTTTCAGCAAAGATTATAAACTAACCATATTCACAATAACGCTTAGGTCACATGTTTACTCATATCAATGGCATAATCAACTAGTGAGCAATAATAATAAATCTCGGGTGACAACACTTTCTCAAAACAATCATAATATGATATAACAAGCTGGTATCTCGCTAGCCCTTTCTGAGACCGCAAAACATAAATGCAGAGCACCTTTAAAGATCAAGGACTGACTAGACATTGTAATTCATGGTAAAAGAGATCCAGTCAAGTCATACTCGATGTAAACTAATCAGTAATGAATGCAAATGACAGAGGTGCTCTCCAGCGGGTGCTTTTTAATAAGAGGAGGATGACTCAACATAAAAGTAAATAGATAGGCCCTTCGCAGAGGGAAGCAGGGATTTGTAGAGGTGCCAGAGCTCGGTTTTGAAATAGAGATGAATAATATTTTGAGCGGTATACTTTCATTGTCAACATAACAACCAAGAGATGGCGATATCTTCCATGCTACACACATTATAGGCGGTTCCCAAACAGAATGGTAAAGTTTATACTCCCCCTCCACCAACAAGCATCAATCCATGGCTTGCTCGAAACAACGAGTGCCTCCAACTAACAAGAGTCCCAGGGGGAGTTCTGTTTGCAATTATTTTGATTTGATTTGCATAAAGCATGGGTCTGGGCATCCCGGTGACCAGCCATTTTCTCGTGAGTGAGGAGCGGAGTCCACTCCTCTTGAGAATAACCCGCCTAACATGGAAGATACGGACAGCCCTAGTTGATACATGAGCTATTCGAGCATACAAAACAGATATTTATTTGAAGGTTTAGAGTTTGGCACATACAAATTTACTTGGAACGGCAGGTAGATACCGTATATAGGTAGGTATGGTGGACTCATATGGATAACTTTGGGGTTTATGGAATTGGATGCACAAGCAGTATTCCCGCTTAGTACAAGTGAAGGCTAGCAAAAGACTGGGAAGCGACCAACTAGAGAGCTGACAACAGCCATGAACATGCATTAAAGTTAATGAACATTGAGTGCAAGCATGAGTAGGATATAATCCACCATGAACATAAATATCGTGAAGGCTATGTTGATTTTGTTTCAACTACATGCGTGAACATGTGCCAAGTCAAGTCACTTAAATCATTCAGAGGAGGATACCACCCTATCATACCACATCACAACCATTTGAATAACATGTTGGCACGCAAGGTAAATCATTATAAGCTCCTAGCTAATTACACATGGCATAAGAAACTATGATCTCTAATTGTCATCGCAAACATGTTTATTCATAATAGGATGAATCAGGAACGATGAACTAATCATATTTACAAAAACAAGAGAGGTCGAGTTCATACCAGCTTCTCCCCTCTCAATCAGTTCATCATATATCGTCATAATTGTCTTTCACTTGCACGACCGAACGATGTGGATAATAATAATAGTGCACATGCATTGGACTAAGCTGGAATGTGCAAGCACTCAATAAACAGGAGAAGACAAGGCAATATGGGCTCTTTTTTTAGATCAACAATAATGCATATAAGAGCCAGTTCAACAGTTTAATCATGATCTTCTCCTATCGACCTCCAAAGAAAAGAAATAAAACTATATACACGGGAAAGCTCCCAACAAGCAAAAGAAGAACAAGAAATGTTTTTGGGTTTTCTTTTTAATTACTACTACAAGCATGGAAAGTAAACTAATTAAAAGCTACAACTAAATTTTTTGTTTTGTTTTTCTTAAGGTTTATTAAACACACAAGAAGAAAGCAATAAAAGGAAATAAACTAGCATGGATAATACAGTGAAAAAGTATGAGCACCGACATCTAGCAATGAGTGTGTGCACATGAATGTAATGTCGGTGAGAATACGTACTCCCCAAGCTTAGGATTTTGGCCTAAGTTGGTCTATGGCCACGGCTGGCCTGGCGGATATCCAAAGTAATAGTTGGGGTCGTACTGCGAAGAAGAAGACTCTGATTGCCACTGGTTGGCAATCATCTCCGGATCCCACTGGTAATTAGACTGTCGTGGAGGATCAAATTGTGGTTCCGACTCTGGCTCTGTGGCTGATGTAGGGTTCCGGTAGGCGTGAATAGCCTCCGGCGAGACGAGGTACTGGCCTGTAGATAAATCAAACAAGGAAGGAGGAGGCAAGGTGATAGTCTCAGGATGACGTTTATCAAAGAACAATTTGTATTTAAGCTCCCCTTCCCTATTCTTTACAATAAAATCATGCGCTACCATACTCTTATAATCTAAATAAACAGTAGGCAACAATTTTTCTTCTTTTTCATAGTGCCTAATAGGTATGTTATAGTATGCAGCAAGGCGTGATGCATAGATACCTCCAAAGATGGGGCCCTTTGTACGGTTCAGACTTAACCGTTTAGCAATAATACCGCCCATACTAACAGAGTTGTCATGGAATAAACCATGGAATAAAATAAAAATATCAGGAACACTAAGGTTTCCACAGTTTCCGCGACCAATTAAGCAACGACTAGCAAATATTGCAAAGTAGCATAAAACAGGAAAATGTATGCTAGTGATTCTTGCATCGGAAACCTTCCTAGTTTCCCCTACGGTAATAGTGTCAATAAACCCGTCCACATCTGTACGATGTGGTTCCTCTAAGCTACCCTCGAAAGGTATTTTGCAAACCCTGCAAAATTCATATAGTGACATCTTCTTAACCACATCATATAAATGAAACGCTACTGAAGGAGGTGATTCCTTAGGATAATAGTAGAAGTTTTGCACAAAAGTATTGGTGAGTAAGAGATACTATTCGCGTTGGTCGCGGAGGAAGTCGGTGAGGCTTGCATTCTTAGCCAATTCATAAAAATCATCGTAAATCCTGGCTGCTCTCAAGAAATCACCGGAAGGCCATTCACACGGCCGAACCTCCGCAGTGCGAGGCAAATTGTATTTGGGCCTCTCTGCTTCTTCACTTTGCTTTTCCTTCGAGCTTTAGCTCGATGAGCCCCTCGAAAATCTCTTCATTATTTTCTGAAAAGTTCTGAAATTTTTAGTAACTTCAAATAAAAGTGAACCAAACTCAACAAAATTGATAGCAACTACTCCTACAAGTGCCTAGAGCCTATATCATGCATCAAAACTACTTGGAACCATATACATTTGACATGCAAGCTCAAGAACAGGGTCACCTAAGCAGCAAAAATATGCAATGAATAAAGCACTAGAACAAAAACTAATTGGACCATTGGAGGAGTCACATACCAAGGAACAATCCCACAAAGTAGTTTTGTGAGAGGTGCCTTGAGCAAGGAGATCGAAAATTGAAGCAAAAGGGGCTAGAAGTCGTGCTTGAGCTAGATAATGGTGTTTGTGGGAGGAAGAATGAGTGTGTGGGTGCAGTAATAAGTGGAGGAGGGCCACCATGGGCCCACGAGGCAGGGGGGCGCCCAGGGGGTGTGGGCGCGCCCTCCACCCTCGTGGCCAGGTGGATGCCCCTCTTGCTGTGTTCTCAGCGCCAAATATTCTCAAATATTCCAGAAAAAGTCATATTTAAATTTCAGGGCATTTGGAGAACTTTTATTTTCGGGGTATTTTTATATTGCATGGATAATTCAAAACAGACAGAAATTACTATTTTTGCTTTATTTAATATAAATAACAGAAAGTAAAAAGGGGGTACAGAGAGTTGTGTTTTCTAACTTCATCCATCTCATGATCATCAAAAGGAATCCATTAGCAAGGTTGATCAAGTCTTGTTAACAAACTCATTCCGAATAACATGGAACCAGAGAAATTTCGAATAACACTATGTTACCTCAACGGGGATATGCACATCCCCAATAATTAGAATATCATATTTCTTCTTGACAGTAGGAAGAGGAAATTCAAAACCTCCAAAAATAATCGATGAAACTTTTCCAATAGAATTAATACTATGAATTTGAGGTTGTTTCCTCGGAAAGTGTACCGTATGCTCATTACCATTAACATGAAAAGTGACATTGCCTTTGGTGCAACCAATAACAACTCCTAAAGTATTCAAAAAGGGTATTCCAAGAATAATAGACATACTATCGTCCTCGGGAATATCAAGAATAACAAAGTCCGTTAAAATAGTAACGTTTGCGACCACAACAGGCACATCCTCACAAATACCGACAGGTATAGCAGTTGATTTATCATCCATTTGCAAAGATATTTCAGCCAGTGTCAACTTATTCAAATCAAGTCTACGATATAAAGAGAGATGCATAACACTAACACCGGCTCCAAGATCACATAAAGCAGTTCTAACATAGTTTCTTTTAATGGAGCATGGTATAGTGGGTACTCCTGGATCTCCTAACTTCTTAGGTATTCCACCCTTAAAAGTGTAATTAGCAACCATGGTGGAAATTTCAGCTTCCAGTATCTTTCTTTTATTAGTAACAATTTCTTTCATGTACTTAGCATAAGGATTCATTTTGAGCATATCAGTTAATCGCATACGCAAAATATAGGTCTAATCATTTCAGCAAAGCGCTCAAAATCCTCATCATCCTTTTTCTTGGATGGTTTGGGAGGAAAAGGCATGGGTTTTTGAGCCCATGGTTCTCTTTCTTTACCATTTTTCCTAGCAACAAAGTCTTTCTTATCATAACGTTGATTCTTTGATTGTGGGTTATCAAGATTAACAGCAGGTTCAATTTCTATATCATTATCATTGCTAGGTTGAGCATCATCATGAACATTATCATTAACATTATCACTAGTTTCAGGTTCATTACCAGATTATGTTTCAGCATCAGAAATAGAAATATCATTTGGATTCTCAGGTGTTTTAGCAATAGGTTCACTAGAATCATGCAAAGTCCTATCATTTTTCTTTTTCTTCCTTTTAGAAGGACTAGGTGCATCTATATTATTTCTTTGAGAATCTTGCTCAATTCTCTTAGGGTGGCCTTCAGGATACAAAGGTCCCTGAGTCATTTTACCAGTTCTAGTAGCCACTCTAACAACATAGTCCTTATTCTTACTATTCAATTTATTGAGCAAATCATTTTGAGATTTAAGTACTTGTTCTACTTGAGTGGTAACCATAGAAGCATGTTTACTAATAAGTTTAAGTTCACCTTTGACATTAGCCATATATCACCCAAGTGTTCAAGCATATCAGCACTGCGTTTTAATTCTCTACAAAATAAGCATTGAAGTCTTCTTGCTTAACAATAAATTTATCAAACTCATCTAAGCATGGGCTAGCAAACTTGGTGGATGGGATTTCAGCTTTATCATATCTATAGAGAGAATTTACCTTTACTACCTGTGTCGGGTTATAAAGACCATGTATTTCTTCAATAGGCGGTAAATTAAGACCATGTATTTCTTCAATTGGAGGTAAATTCTTAACATCTTCAGCTTTAATACCCTTCTCTTTCATGGATTTCTTTGCCTCTTGCATATCTTCAGGACTGAGAAATAGAACACCCCTTTTCTTCGGAGTTGGTTTAGGAATAGGCTCAGGGGCTGGCTCAGGAAGTGTCCAATTATTTTCATTTGTAAACATATTATTCAATAAAATTTCAGCTTCATCCGGTGTTCTTTCCCTGAAAACAGAACCAGCACAACTATCCAGGTAATCTCTGGAAGCATCGGTTAGTCCATTATAAAGATATCAAGTATTTCATTTTTATTAAGAGGATGATCAGGCAAAGCATTAAGTAATTGGAGAAGCCTCCCCGAAGCTTGTGGGAGACTCTCTTCTTCAATTTGCACAAAATTATATATATCCCTTAAGGCATCTTGTTTCTTATGAGCAGGGAAATATTTAGCAGAGAAGTAATAAATCATATCCTGGGGACTACGCACACAACGAGGATCAAGTGAATTAAACCATATCTTAATGTCACCCTTTAATGAGAATGGAAATATTTTAAGGATATAAAAGTAGCGAGTTCTCTCATCATTAGTGAAACGGGTGGCTATATCATTTAATTTAGTAAGATGTGCCACAAAAGTTTCAGATTCATAGCCATAAAAAGGATCAGATTCAACCAAAGTAATTATCTCAGGATCAATAGAGAATTCATAATCTTTATCATAACAAAGATAGGTGAAGTAGCATAAGCAGGATCATATTTCATTTTAGCATTCAGAGTTTTTTGTTTAAGCTTAGCTAATAATTTCTTAAGATCACTTCTATCATTGCAAGCAAGAAAGTCTCTTTTAGTTTCTTCATCCATAACATAGCCCTCAGGCACAATAGGTAATTCATATTTATTAGGAGAGCCTTCATCATTACTTTCATCAGTATTATTAGTTTCAATAATTTCATTCTCTCTAGCCCTAGCAAGTTGTTCATCAAGAAATTCACCAAGTGGCACAGTAGTATCAAGCATTGTTCGAGAACTCGGTAACTGGTAACTGCTCGGTCGACTATTGATTAGCGATTAATCGGTTAATCAGCCATTTAACTGAATTAATCGACCGATCATTAATCGGCTGCACATGAGAATATATTGGCAACATGTAACTAGTTTTTGATGTATTGTACACCACATAATCCAATGCTCATAGCTACGTATTATACATTTATACTAAAATATAATGTCGTAGCTCGTAGGCCTATAAAAAGCATGGACAAGAGGTAGAATTGTTACCTGGATGGTTTGATCTTGATGCATCCAAACAGGAAGGCAACAAACCTACAGAATTGATGATAGATATGCATTTGTATATGCTCTAAACTTGTCATTGTCAAGATAAATGATTAAATGACATCAATACATGTGACAACAAGAAGCCACACATGAGACATGACAAGATAAATTAAAATGACAGCCACACAACTTGGCAATATGCAGTCACACATAACAAGATAAATAGCAGCCACACACGTGAACATGGAATAATTCACTACAAGGTTGAACACAAATAGCATAACAGGTAATAAGGTTCACTGACCACAAATACTCAAATAGTTCTCACAACTCATAATGGCCTGGATTGCCGCTTCGGTTAACCCCCTTTTTTATGGATGCCGCTTCAGTTACCTGACCCATCACCAATTAATCAGTTTGACAACCAGTTAATCGTCTGACAACCGATTAAATGCCAGTTAATCAGCTTAACCATTTAATGAAACGAGTACGTGCTACTCGCCTCAGTTAGGCACTAAGTAGCGATTAAATGGGCATTTAAATGGTAACTTGGCCGAGTTCTTGAACAGTGGTATCAAGCATAGAAGTAGTTTCACCATAAGTATCATGCATAGCAGAAGTGGCATCATCAATAATATGCGACATGTCAGAATTAATAGCAGAAGCAGGTTTAGGTGTCGCAAGCTTACTCAAAACAGAAGGTGAATCAAGTGCAGAGCTAGATGGCAGTTCCTTACCTCCCCTCATAGTTGAGGGATAAATCTTGGTTTTTGGATCTCTCATGTTCTTCCTAATGATAAGCAGATATAAATCCCAAGTGACTCAAAGAATAGATCTATGCTCCCCGGCAACAGCGCCAGAAAATAGTCTTGATAACCCACAAGTATAGGGGATCGCAACAGTTTTCGAGGCCAGAGTATTCAACCCAAATTTATTGATTCGACACAAGGGGAGCCAAAGAATATTCTCAAGTATTAGCAGCTGAGTTGTCAATTCAACCGCACCTGGAAACTTAATATCTGCAGCAAGGTATTTAGTAGCAAAGTAATATGATAATAATGGTAATGGTAGCAAAAGTAATGTTTTTGGTATTTTTGTAGTGATTGTAACAATAGCAACGGAAAAGTAAATAAGCGAAGAACAATATATGGAAAGCTCGTAGGCAATGGATCGGTGATAGAGAATTATGCCGGATATGGTTCATCATGTAACAGTCATAATCTAGGGTGACACAGAATTAGCTCCAATTCATCAATGTAATGTAGGCATGTATTCCGAATATAGTCATACGTGCTTATGGAAAAGAACTTGCATGACATCTTTTGTCCTACCCTCCCGTGGCAGCGGGGTCCTAGCGGAAACTAAGGGATATTAAGGCCTCCTTTTATTAGAGTATCGGACGAAAGCATTAACACATAGTGAATACATGAACTCCTCAAACTACGGTCATCATCGGGAGTGGTCCTGATTATTGTCACTTCGGGGTTCCAGATCATAACACATAGTAGGTGTCTATAGACTTGCAAGATAGGATCAAGAACTCACATATATTCATGAAAACATAACAGATTCAAATCTGAAATCATGGCACTCGGGCCCTAGTGACAAGCATTAAGCATAACAAAGTCATAGAAACATCAATCTCAGAACATAGTGGATACTGGGGATCAAACCCTAACAAAACTAACACGATTACATGATAAATCTCATCCAACCCATCACCGTCCAGCAAGCCTACGATCTAATTACTCACGAACGGTGGTGAGCATCATGAAATCGGTGATGGAGGATGGTTGATGATGACGAATTCCCCTCTCCGGAGCCCCGAACGGACTCCAGATCAGCCCTCCCGAGAGAGTTTAGGGCTTGGCGACGGCTCCGTATCGTAAAACGTGATGAATCCTTCTCTCTGATTTTTTTCTCTCCGAACATGAATATATAGAGTTGGAGTTGAGGTCGGAGGAGCTCCAGGGGGGCCATGAGGTAGGGTGCGTGCCCAGAGGGCAGGCGCGCCCCCACCCTCGTGGCCAGGGTGTGGCCCCCCTGGTCTTGATCTTTTCCCAGTATTTTTTATTATTTTAAAAATAATCTTTGTGAAGTTTCAGGTCATTCCGAGAACTTTTGTTTCTGCACATAAATAACACCATGGCAATTCTGCTGAAAAGAACGTCTGTCCGGGTTAGTTCCATTCAAATCATGCAAGTTAGAGTCCAAAACAAGGGCAAAAGTGTTTGGAAAAGTAGATACGACGGAGACGTATCACTGGTCCATAAAAAATCCACAAAAAGTTTCATGGTGTTTGGACTCCGTTTGATATTGATTTCATGCGATGTAAAAAACGAGCAAAAAAACAGCAACTGGCACTGGGCACTGGTTCAATAGGTTAGTCCCAAAAATGATATAAAGTTGCTATAAAATTATTGTAAAACATCCAAGAATGATAATATATTAGCATGAATGCTTCATAAATTATAGATACGTTGGAGACGTATCAGCATCCCTGAGCTTAATTCCTACTCGTTCTCAAGTAGGTAAATGATAAAATAAATAATTTATGAAGTGTGAATGCTAGCAAGGTGCACAAGTTTGATCAATGACAATTTCAATCACTTTTTCTAGCATCATAACATCAATTCTTTCTTATAAACTTCTCATGTTATAGTAGCAACCAATTCACATGTTAAGGTTCAAACAATGAGCTCTCTTGAAACTCGACAACCTATGTTCTCAGTCACCAAGCAATTGTAATTCAACTTATTCAACAGAGTTTAAGTAAGATCTCCACATACCCAACCATCATATAGTCTTCTATGATTGCTAGCACTCACCGCATACCCATGAGCAAAACATTTCAACCGGACACATAGAAAGATAGGGGCTTATTGTTTTGCCTCCCAACGTATTCACCTCAAGGGTGATATCAACAATAATAACTCATGCTACCCATATTCAACTGGACATATGTGCCTAGATCTTTCCTCACCACATGATGCTTGCCAAAAGAGAAAAATAAAAAGGAATAGAGAGAAAAACTTTGACTCTTTGCAGAAAAGTAAATACTAAAAAGTAAAAGATAGGCCCTTCGCAAAGGGAAGCAGAGGTTGCCATGCGCTTATTTGTTTGTATGCTCAACCCTTTAGCGCAAAAGAACATCACGTTGTATTGCCCCTTATGATAGCAACCTTTATTATGCAGTCTGTCGCTTTTATTCTTTGCCATCACAAGTTCGTACAATGCTCAATTTTCTCTTACACTAAATGATATCACACTTTTAGAAGCAATTTTTATTGCCTTACTGCACCGATGGCAACTTACTTGAAGGATCTTGCTCAATCCTTAGGTAGGTATGGTGGACTCTTGAAAATAAGATTTGGGTTTAAGGGTTTTTGGATGCACAAGTAGTATCTCTACTTGGTGCGGAATTTTTGGATAGCAAAGATGGGGGGCAAGCACCACATGTTGAAGGATCTATGACAATATAACTTCTATGTGAATATGAACAGACATAAACCATTACGTTGTCTTCCTTGTCCAATGTCAACAATTTTGGCATATAATATTTTGATGGGGGCTCACAATCACAAAAGATTTCCATGATAGTGTATTTGCATGTGAAAGTTCTCTTCCTTATACTAATTATTCGTGAATTGCTTGTATGACCAATATTGTGATTGTCAAGCCTCAAAAGATTTCACTTTCTAAACCCAATGTTAAGCTACCACTATGCATGATATGATTTCAACTTTATGATATTCAATTTATTCAACAATTTACTCATAGGATATAAGTGAAGCACAAGAGCAAATGACAAGCTACTCCAAAAAAAGATATAAGTGAAGATCAAGCGAGTAGTTAAGTAAAGAGGTAGGTATTTGAGGATTATCTCTTATTCAAAAACTTTCAGATCTAAGCATTTTATTGAAACAACAAGCAAAACAAAATAAAATGTCGTTCCAAGAATAGCACACATCATGTGAAGAAGCAAAAACTTAGGCTCAACCGATACTAACCGATAATTGTTGAAGAAGAAAGGTGGGATGCCTACCGGGGCATCCCCAAGTTTAGATGCTTGAGACTTCTTGAAATATTATCTTGGGATGCCTTGGGCATACCCAAGCTTGATCTTTTTTGTCTCCTTAATTCCTTTTATATCACGTTACCCTAAATCTCAAAAGCTTCATCCACACAAAACTCAACAAGAACTCGTGAGATAAGTTAGTATAAACCAATGCAAAAACCTTATCATTCTCTACTGTAGCAAATCACTAAAATTATTATTCAACATTGCATACTAAATGCCTCTACAAATTTAATACCCATATCCTCAAATAGAATCATTAACAAGCAAACATATGCAAACAATGGAAATATAACATCAATCTGCCAAAACAGTAAAGTCTGTAAAGAATGCAAGAGTATCAATACTTATTCAACTACAAACATTATGAAAATTTACCACACTGTAGAAAATTTATCAGATCTTATTTTTTAAAAAGTTTCAACATTTTGTCGCATTCTGACTTTTCTAGGGAATTTTTGCAACAGCGGTAACTTTCTGTTTTCAAACAGCAACATGTATACTTGCAAAAAAGCATGGAAAAGGCTATCATTGCCACTTTTATTGAAATAACAGATGCAAAACATTATTGTAAATAACACCAAGCAAATCCTAACAAAATAAATTGACGCTCCAAGAAAAACACATATCATGTGACGAATGAAAACATAGCTCCAAATGAGCTTACCAATAATGTTGAAGACGAAAGAGGGGATGCCTTCCGGGGCATCCACAAGCTTAGTTGCTTGGATCTTCCTTTAATATTACCTTGGGGTTGCCTTGGGCATCTCCAATCTTAGGGTCTTGTCGCTCCTTATTCTCCTCATATCGACATCTCACCCAAAACTTGAAAACTTCAATCACACAAAACTTAACGGAACTTTGTGAGATAGGTTAGTATGATAAAGAGCAAACCATTTCACTTTGGTACTATCAAAGACAAGATTCATAATTGTTTCCACACAATCCTACTGTATCATATCATTTCCACAATTTATATGGAACACCCAGGATGTAACTTGCCATATTTGTAACTCTGACTCTGCCATTTCCGGCTTTAAGTTATGAGATTCCCTTTGTGGTTGGGTTTTTGTCTTCGTTTTGCATTTTGTTCATGTCATGCATTTCATATCATGTCATCATGTGCATCTCATTTGCATACGTGTTCGTCTCATGCATCCAAGCATTTTCCCCGTTGTCTGTTTTGCAATCCGACACTCCTACGTGCACCGACGTCCCCCTCTTGTCTCTTCTCATGAGCGGGTGTTAAACGTTCTCGGAATGGTCCGAGATTTTACAAGTGGCCTTGGTACACCACCGGTAGACCGCCTGTCAAATTTTGTCCCATTTGAAGTCCGTTTGATACTCCAACGGTTAACCAGGTAACCGCGAAGGCCTCTTTTGTGTTGTAGACCAACACCCCTTCAAAACGGCCCAATAACCCATCTAAACCACTCCCATGTCCTCCATCGTCGAATCACGATCGTGTGGGAGAAAACTACATTCCATTTGGACACTCCTACCTCCTCCTACCTATAAATAGGTGCCCTCCCCGAGTTTTTCGCGCAGACAAACCCTAGCACGGCTCCCTCTCTGCCGCCGGACACGTCCGGATCGGACCAGACGCGTCTGCGCCGCCGCCCGCAGCCAACCGGTGCCCGCCACGTGGCGCGCCGCCACCTCCCACTGCGCCGGCCCGCGGGGCCCTACCGTGGCCCCCCGCGTCCCGTCTCGCCGCCGCCCGCATTGGCCGTCGCCCACCGCCTCACCGCCTCCCCGCACGCCCCGCCGCCTCCTATGCTCCCCATCACCGGCGAGCGACTCTGGCGAGCTCCTCCCCGACCGGATCCGGCGAACTCGCTCCATCTCCGGCGAGTTTCTCTGGCGCGCCTCGGTTCCCGTACGAAGAACCCTAGATCTGAGTGGTATATTTTTCCCTAAGTCCTCCCCCCTCATATTTTCATGCTCTGTTCAATGCATCATATATCCATGAACGTAGCTCCGTTTCATGCATATACGGTATCAAAATGTTCATTGGGAGATCCTCTTCATTTCATTCCATAGTGGCATGCTTTTTTGAGTTCATCTAGGTGCCCAAATCATTGATGCAAGAGTGCTATAAAATGTTTATCCTGTTACTTAGCAGATTATCATGTTTTGTCATTTTTGTCACATTTGATGTGTGCTTCATATGGGCATGAGCTCTACATGTGTTTTGATCTATGCCATGCCATATTTACAGGGGTGCTTGCCATGTATTTTTGTGATCAATGTGGTGACTAGCACAAGCATGCAAAGTAGCCTTAGTGATATTGCCGATTTCAGGGACTTAGGATTTTGCTAAGTCATTTTCCTGCTATTATTTTTATGCCATGTAAACATGATTCTACAGTGAGATCCATGCTTGTTTTGAGTATCTTTAGTAAGGGTGTTTTGGACATATGGTTATGCTCCATCCATCCATGCCCCTGTTTGAAATTATGGAGTGCCCTAGCATGTCTTAATCTTGCTCTACTTTTGCTATAAAATGTTCCTGGCAGATTGTTTACATGTTAATCAATTTTGCCATGGTTGTTGCTATTGATCCATGCATGCTATGAACTTTCTCTTGCCATGGTTAGCTTCATGAACATGTCATCTTACTGTAGGTATGCTTGGTTTGTCATGTAAGGCTTTGTGATGAGTGGTTTGAGCTCACAAAGTTGCCTTCATAATTATGTTTATGCCATGCTCTGTTCTCTGCTAAGTCTGAAATTGTTAATAAAACTTGCTATGTTTACATGGGTGCCATCATATCTTCTATACCTTTTTGGCTCATGATCAGTAAGGGACTTTCGTTCTATGCATTTAGTAGAATCACTCCATGCCTTTGTTTGCTATGATATGTTCCTGTAGCATGTTGTTTGCTTGCTCTAAACATGGCTTCCTGATGTTATTCCCGGCATGTTAGTATTTTCACTAAGTCTGTGAAGATGATATCTTTTGCATTTTTGCCATGCTTGTTTGAACCTGCTCTTGTGTTACTTAGCCATAGCTCAGTGTTCATGTTTTGTCAAGCATCTTGAGTACATCACTGCCATATTCTTTGTTGCTATGTTGGAGTGTAGTAGCCTAGTCTATCATTGCATTCTACTCCCTCCATTCCTAAATATTTGTCTTTCTAGGCATTTCAACAAGTGACTACATACGGAGCAAAATGAGTGAATCTACAATTTAAAATATGTCTACATACATCCGTATGTAGTAGTCATTGAAATGTCTAGAAATACAAATATTTAGGAACAGAGGGAGTAGATGGCATCGTGCTGTTAATCGCAGAATTGTGCCTTTCTTGTTTTGCTTGCCTTTTGCAAACCGTGCATCCATTTCCGGCGATCCTTATATCGACTTCGACCGAAATCATCTCATCTTTCCAGCGGCACACTTGGTTTGCCAAGTTGATGCTTTGACCATTCTTTTCCTTTCGGAGCACGCATATGCATTGCATATCACATCTCGCATATCATGCCATGTTTTGCATTATGTTGCTTGTGCATTGCATCGTGATTGATTGTTGGTCATTTTGCTTGTGTTCTTGCTTTGGGTAGATCTGGGAGACGAGTACGTGATCGAGGAACCTGTTGAGTACGCTAACGACGATCAAGCTTTCGACAACTCTAAGAACTTTGCAGGCAAGATGACCATACCCTCGAAATCACTTCTATCTTTGCTTGCTAGCTGTTCGCTCTATTGCTATGCCGCGCTACCTACCACTTGCTATATCATGCCTCCCATATGGCCATGTCAAGCCTCTAACCCACCTTTCCTAGCAAACCGCTGTTTGGCTATGTTACCGCTTTTGCTCAGCCCCTCTTATAGCGTTGCTAGTTGCAGGTGAAGTTGGAGTTTGTTCCATGTTGGAACATGGATATTGTTGGGATATCATTATTATATCTTGTTTACTTTAATGCATCTATATACTTAGTAAAGGGTGGAAGGCTCGGCCTTATGCCTGGTGTTTTGTTCCACTCTTGCCACCCTAGTTTCCGTCATACCGGTGTTATGTTCCTTGATTTTGCGTTCCTTATGCAGTTGGGTGATAATGGGAACCCCTTGACAGTTCGCCTTGAATAAAACTCCTCCAGCAAGGCCCAACCTTGGTTTTCCATTTGCCACCTAAGCCTTTTCCCTTGGGTTCCGCGGACTCAAGGGTCATCTTTATTTTAAATCCCCGAGCCAGTGCTCCTCTGAGTGTTGGTACAAACTAGAGCACCGTGTGGGACCGTCCCTTGGCAACTTGGGTTATGTTGGTACATGTACGCTTAGCTTATCCGGTGTGCCCTGAGAACGAGATATGTGCAGCTCCTATCAGGATTTGTCGGCACAGTAGGGTGGTCTTGCTGGTCTTGTTTTACCATTGTCGAAATGTCTTGTAACTGGGATTCCGAGTCTGATCGGATCTTCCTGGGAGAAGGAATATCCTTCGTTGACCGTGAGAGCTTGTGATGGGCTAAGTTGGGACACCCTTGCAGGGTTTTGAACTTTCGAAAGTCGTGCCCGTGGTTATGGGCAGATGGGAATTTGTTAAATCTGGTTGTAGAGAACTTGACACTTAACTTAATTAAAATGAATCAACCGTGTGTAGCCGTGATGGTCTCTTTTCGGCGGAGTCCGGGAAGAGAACACGGCCTCGTGTTATGCTTGAACGTAAGTAGCTTCAGGATCATTTCTTGATCACTATTAGCTTCTCGACTGTGCTTTGCTTCTCTTCTCGCTCTCTTTTGCGTAAGTTAGCCACCATATATGCTAGTGCTTGCTGCAGCTCCACCTCACTTCCTTTTCCTACCCTTAAGCTTAAATAGTCTTGATCTCGCGGGTGTGAGATTGCTGAGTCCCCGTGACTCACAGATAGTTCCAAACAGATGTAGGTGCCCATGATGCCAGTGCAAGGGACGCTACCGAACTCAAGTGGGAGTTCGACGAGGATTCGGGCCGTTACTATGTTTCTTTTTAGGATGATTAGTAGAGGAGCCCAGTTGGGACGATCAAGGATCTAGCATTTGGGGTTGTCTTTCTTTATTTTGGTTTCGTAGTCGGACCTTTTTTTGTACCTTGGATGATGTATGGATTATCTATGTGTTGTGTGAAGTGGCGATTGTAAGCTGACTCTTTATCCCTTTCTTATTCAATACATGAGATGTGTAAAGATTACCCCTCTTGCAACAGACCTACCATGCGGCTATGCCTCTAAGTCATGCCCCGACACGTGGGAGATATAGCCGCATTGTGGGTGTTACATTATATTGAGCAATATAATCCATATAAACTAGAAAACAAGCAAACTATGCATTGAAAACAGAATCTGTCAAAAACAAAACAATCTGTAGTAATCTGTATTCCAACCATACTTCTGCTACTCCAAAAATTGTAAAAAATTAGTAAAGCCTGAGAAATTTGTCTATTAATCTTCTGCAAAAAGAATCAGCATTTTATCATGCTTCTGTTAGACATGAGAATTGTTTTCCTGAGTGCAAAAGTTTCTGTTTTTCAGCAAGATCAAATCAACTATCACCATAGACCATCCCAAAGGTCTTACTTGGCACTTTATTGAAACGAAAGCAATAAAACATGATTACTACAGTAGCATAAGCATGTGAACACACAAAAGAGGTAGTAAAATTGTTGGGTTCTCTCCCAACAAGCGCCTTTTAATGTCTTTTTAGCTAGGCATGATGATTTCAATGATGCTCACATAAAAGATAAGAATTGAAACATAAAGAGAACATCATGAATCACATGACAAGCACATTTAAGCCTAACCCATTTACTATGCATAGGGATTTTGTGAGCAAACAACTTATGGGAACAAGAATGAAATAGCACAGGAAGGCAAAACAAGCACAACTTCAAGATTTTCATCACATAGAGAGGAAACTTGATATTATTGCAATTCCTACAAGCATAAGTTCCTTCCTCATAATAATTTTCAGTAGCATCATGAAGAAATTAAACAATATAACCATCACATAAAGCATTATTTTCATGACATAAAATCATAGAAAACTTCTTACTCTCCACATAAGAAAATTTATTCTCATGAATAGTAGTGGGAACAAACTCAACAAAATAACTATCATGGGATTGAAACTTAAAATCACGATGACAAGTTTCATGGTTATCATTATTCTTTATAGCATACATGCCATCACCATAATCTTCATAGATAACAACTTTGTTCTCATAATCAATTGCAACCTCTTCCAAGATAGTGGATTCATCATTAAATAAAGTCATGACCTCTCCAAATCCACATTCATCAATATAATCATCATAAATAGGAGGCATGCAATCATCATAATAAATTTTCTCGTCAAAACTTGGGGGAGTAAAAATATCATCTTCAACAAACATAGCATCCCCAAGCTTATGGCTTTACATATCATTAGCATCATGGATATTTAAAGAATCCATACTAACAACATTGCAATCATGCTCATCATTTATACCAAACATTCTATTTAATTCTTCTTCTATCAATTGAGCACATTTTTCCTTTCCATCATTTTCACGAAAGATATTATAGAGATGAATAATATGAGATAACCTCAATTCCATTTTTTGTACTTTTCTTTTTATAAACCAAACTAGTGATAAAACAAGAAACTAAAAGATTCCATTGCAAGATCTAAAGATATACCTTCAAGCACTCACCTCCCTAGCAACGGCGCCAAAAAAGAGATTGATGTCTACTACGCAACTTTATTCTTGTAGACACATGTTGGGCCTCCAAGCGCAGAGTTTTGTAGGACAGTAGCAATTTCCCTCAAGTGGATGACCTAAGGTTTATCGATCCGTGCAAGGTGTAGGATGAAGATGGTCTCTCTCAAACGACCCTGCAACCAAATACAAGAAATATCTTGTGTCCCCAACACACCCAATACAATGGAAAATTGTATAGGTGCACTAGTTCAGCGAAGAGATGATGATAAAAGTGTAATATTGATGGTAGAAATATATTTTTATAATCAGAATAAATAAAAATAGCAAGGTAGCAAATAGTAAACGAAAACAAAAACGGTATTGCAATGCTTGAAAATGAGGCCTAGGGTCCGTACTTTCTCTAGTTCAATCTCTCAAAAACGCTAACATAGTTGGATCATATGATTGTCCCTCAAAGTGCAATAAAGAATCACTCCCGAGTTCCTATTAGCAGAGAACAAAAGATAGAAATTGTTTGTAGGGTACGAAACCACCTCAAAGCTATTATTTCCGATCAATCTATCCTAGAGTTCGTACTAAAATAACGCAAGCTATTCTTTCCGATCGATCTAATCAAGAGTTTACTAAAATAACACCATATGACACACATCAACCAACTCTAATGTCACCTAGATACTCCAATGTCACCATGAGTATCCATGAGTTAATTCTATGATATGCATCCGACAACTTCATGATCATAATATTCAATCCACACAAAGAACTACAAGGAGACCCCATAGTTTCTATCGAAGAAAAGATAATAAAACGTGCATCCATCCCTATGCATAAATTACCCCAATGTCACATCAGGAATCCTCAAGTTGAGTGCCATAACATACATCAAGAAAATCAATATGATACCCCATTGTCACCTCAAGTATTCATACCGCAAGACATACATCATGTGTTCTCATATCTGAATATTCAATCCGACAAGACAAAACTTCAAAGGGTAAAGATTCAATTCATCACAACAAGAGTATAGAGGGGAGAAACATCATATGATCCATCTATGTAACAAAGCCCATGATATAGATCACGAGATAGAGAGAGATTAAACACATAGCGACTGGTAGAAACCCTTAGCCCCGAGGGTGGACTACTCCCTCCTCATTGTGGTGGCCGCCAAGATGATGAAGATGGCCACTGAAGATGATTCCCCCCTCCAGCAGGGTGCCGGAACGGGTCTAGATTTGTTTTCGTTGGCTACAGAGCCTTGTGGCGGCAGAACTTCTGATCTAGGTTAACCCCGAAGGATTTCGGAATATTTGGGAATTTATAGTGCAAAGAAGGGGTACGGGAGGCCACCAAGGTGGGCACAACCCACCAGGGCGCGCCTGGGGCCCCAGGCACGCCCTGGTGGGTTGTGCCCCCCTCGGGGCACCCCCCAGGTGCATCTCTGGCACATTGGAAGTGGTCTGGTCCATAAAAAATTCCACAAAATAGTTTCGCGGTGTTTGGAATCCGTTTGATATTGATTTCCTGCGATGTAAAAAACAAGCAAAAAAACAACAACTGGCACTGGGCTCTGATTCAGTAGGTTAGTCCCGAAAATGATATAAAGTTGCTATAAAATGATTGTAAAACATCCAAGAATGATAATATATTAGCATGAATGCTTCATAAATTATAGATACGTTGGAGACGTATAGTAGACTTGGGACTTCAACTTCATTAGCAGTACCAGTGGCAAATCTAGAGAGTCTCTGTTTGCGTCGGTCCGGAGGACCACCAACATCCCCTAACTTACTCTTGTCCTTCCTATTTTCTAATATTGCCTTATGAAGTCAAAATCACAAGAAGATGAGTAAAATTAGCTCTGCATAACTGGTTGATGCATGATACAAACGAACACTACCTTGATTTAAGGCAAGCGCAGGATAGGAAGATGGAATATATACAAAAAAGACAGCATTGCATATTAACACATACGATAGGAGGATGGAATATGTATGAAAAACAATAAGCAGAAGGCATTTCAACAAAATTAGAAGAAATGAAAGCTAGGCACCACATGAACATGCAACCAATGTCACTCTATCAGGTAAAGAGTGTCTCATCGTAAGTGCCATTTCAAGAAATTAGAAGCAGTACAAGCTAGAAGACAATGCAAGATGCAACCTACATCACACTCCCAAGTTAAATGTGTCTTATGGGTAAGTGATCGTTGCAGGTATAAGTTGTAAGCTACGCAGATGCAATTCAACAAAATCAGAAGCAATACAAACTAGACATCATACGAAACACGCAACTACACATAACGGTTCCAAGTTAGAGCAAGCACCTGTGATGGTGGAGTAGGGGAGATGTGCTCATCATCTACACGTATGTTCTAGAAACAGGAACACGTGTCATATTCACACGCATTATGTGTAAAGTAAGCAGATGCAATTCAACATAGTTACAAGCAATACAAGCTAGACATCATACGCAACATGCAACCACATATAATAGTGCCAAGTCAGAGCAAGCACCTGTGATGGTGGAGTAGGGGAGATGTGCTCATCATCTACATAGCTACGTTGACTGTCCAGCCTTGTCTTGTCTTGCAAATCTTGTTGGGAGGATGGCGGAGTAGAATCTGTAGAGACCCTCTGTTTGAGTTGCTCTGAAGGACTACCATCATCCACTGCCGGACTAATTTCCTTCAGCTGTATTGATTTCTCATTGTGAAGTCAAATCGATAAGAAAAAGGAATAAAATTCACTCTTCAGAACTCATTCATGCATGATACTGATGAACACTACTCAGATGAAAGGCAAACACATGATACAAGGATGGAATATGTACGAAAAACAGGACGGCGTGACATGTTCACACATATGATGTGGTAACTAAGCAGAAGGCATTTCAACAAATTAGAAGCACTACAAGCTAGACACCATATGAAAGATGCAACCAATATCACTCTGCCAAGTTCAAACTATCTGGCGTTTCAACAAATTAGAAGCATTACATGGTAGAAATCATATGCAAGACATAACCAATATCACAGTGGCGACTTAAAGGTGCCTTATCATAAGTGACTGATGCGGGATATGCAAGAACAGTAGTATGATGTAAGAACATGGTGTGATCACATATAGTATGTTCTAGAAACAGGAACACGTGCCATATTCACAGACATTATGTGTAAAGTAAGCAGATGCAATTCAACAAAGTTAGAAGCAATACATGCCACACATCATACGCAACATGCAACCACATATAATAGTGCCAAGTTAGAGCAAGCACCTATGATGCTGGAGTAGGGGAGATGTGCTCATCATCTACACATCTACCTTGATTGTCTAGCCTTGCGTTGTGTTGCGAATCTTGTTGGGAGGATGGCAGAGCAGACTCTGTAGAGACCCTCTGTTTCAGTTGCTCGGAAGGACCACCATCATCCAATGCCTTACCAATTTCCTTCCGCTTTATTGATTTTGCATTGTGAGGTCAAACCGACAAGAAAAAGGAATAAAATTCGCTCTTTAGAACTCATTCATGCATGATACCAACAAACACTACTCTGATGAAATATGTATGAAAAACTGGATGGCTTGACATACTCACACCTATGATGTGGTAACTAAGTAGAAGGCACTTCAACAAATTAGAAGCACTGCAAGCTAGACACCATATGGAAGGTGCAATCAATATCACTCTGTCAAGTTAAAACTGTCTCGTCATAGGTGGCGTTCATCAAACTAGAAGCACTACATGCTAGAAATCATATTCAAGACACAAACCAATATCACACTGCCAACTTAAAGGTGTCCTGTCATAAGTGACGGATGCAGGATACACAAGAAGAGTAGTTTCATGTAAGAACATGGTTTGATAGACAAATATAGTATGTACCAAAAAATGGAAAGCGTGTCATATTCACACGTATCATGTGTAAGCTAAGTAGATGCAGTTTACACTAATTAGGAGCAATACAAGCTAGACACCATATGCAACATGCAACCAGATATCACACTACCAAGTTAGAGCAAGCACCTTGGATGGCGGAGTAGGGGAGCGGAGACTTGGAACTTGTAATGCACTAGCAGTACAAGGAGAATCCATACAGATGCTCCATTTACGTTGCTGCAGAGGACCGCCATCATCACCTTCCTTATTCTTTTCCTTCCTCTTTTTTGATTTTGCCTTGCCAAGTCAAACCCACAAGAAAAAGGAATAAAATTTGCTCTTCAGAACTCATTGATGCATGATATGATGAACACTACTTTCATGTAAGGCAGCCGCACGATAGGAGGATGGAATATGTATGAAAACATGATGGCATGACATAATGACATGTATGATGTATAAAGTGTAAACTAAGCACAAGGTGTTTGAACTAGTTAGAAGCAATGCAAGCTAGAAACCATATGAAAGATGAAACCAATATCACTCTGCCAAATTAAAAGGGTGGCCTAACAAATGTATTTGACCAAATTAGAAGCAATACATGGCAACAAGCTAGAAATAATATGCAATATGCAACGAATAAAGGTGTCTCATCGTAAGTGATCGATGCAGGATACGGAAGAGAGGTAGTTTCATGTAAGAACAGGGTTAACAGATAGATGTAGTGTGTACCAAAAATAGGAAGACATGCCATATTCACAGGTATAATGTGTAAACTAAGCAGATGCAATTTACCCTAATTATAAGCATTACAAACTAGACACCGTATGCAACATGCAACCACATATCACGCTGCGAAGTTAGAGCAAGCACCTGCGATGGTGGTGTAGGGGAAGTGCGGTCTTCAAGTATAGAGCTACATTCAATATCTTCATTTAGGCTTGCTGTTTCTTGAGAATTATGTGGAGAGGATGAAACTGCACTCTTTATAAGAGTAGCGCGTCTCATACTAACCCACGGGCGTGACTATCTCATCATAAGCGATAGATGCAGGATACACAAGAACAGTAGTTTGGTGTAAGAACATGGTGTGATAGGCAGATGTAGTATGTACCAAAAATGGGAAGGAGTGTCATATTCACATGTATAATGTGTAAGCTAAGGAGATGCAATTTAACAAATTAGGAGAAATACACACTACTAGGGAAAAGGCTAGCAGCAGCGTGGGTTTTAGGTGTATCAGTAGCGCGGGGACCGGCGCTACTAATAAGGCGCTACAGCTAACACGTAGCAGTAGCGCATGCTCACCAACACTACTGCTACACAAGTGTAGCAGCATCGCACTTAATGTAAGCTCGCTACTGCTAATATCTATAGCGCGCTTCTCCTGTGCGCGCTACTGCTACTACCGCACTGCTGCTAACTGTTCTCCACTCGCTACTGCTAATTTTAGTAGTTTTTGTTTTTTGGGCATATTTGTTTTGTATTTGAACATGCTTTATAGAAGAATCTTTAGCACATACAAATGTCATCATGATACACATACAAATGCCTGCGAGACCACAAATGTAATCATAGCATATACATACAAATAGTCTCATCATAATCATCATCCAACACAAAGTGGTATCTTGTCATCATCTCGAAAATAGCGATACATGCAAGTCTCGAATACTTGCAACTACAACGTCATCCATCTAAACAAAGGTATACGCGAGAAGAGCTATCACTATGAGTGAGAGCGGAACTATGCAGTACATGAGGTGGCGGTTACGAGTCCTCTCTCGCGCTAGCGTGAACCTCAAGTAACTAGCTTCTCCTTCTTGTCTGCTTTTGAAGCCTTTATGGCTGGCGCCCGAGAACCCATTCACTTGCGCCTGACACTCATGCCACTCGTTGTACACCCCCGGAACCTTCCCTTTGTACACGACATAGCACTTCCATCTCGCCATCAAGAAACTAGGTACCTGTTAGAGATGCATGTTCATGAAGAGGATGTACAATCATATATATGCAACAAAATATACTAGAGCAACACCGAAAAAGAAAGGGTTAGCAACTAGATGCAACATACAGTACGCAAATTAATTAACTAGAGGTACGCAGGTCATCGTACGCAAACTAACAAAGTAGCGTTACGCAAGTTCGGCAGGGACCATGGACATCACAAAGTTTCATCGCTACAAAAAGTATACAAGTTCAACCGACACATATCATCATCATCGGCATCATAAATCACTAGAAGTTCCATCCTTCCATATCATCGAGGATGGACCCTAGCTTCTTGAACGGCGTGAGGTCTAGACGTTGCATGCCTATGCGAGTTCGGACGTCAGCTCGCGATATAGGGCCGTGGTGGAACATCCCCTTCTCATCGACGACTTCTTTCATGATGATCGTCGCAATGTCGCTTTGGATGCGAAAGAAGTCATCTCTAAGTTTATAATCCGCTTCTCCATGAGATTCTAGCCACTTGTGGATATGATCATCATTTCTGCTTCTCATGCGAAGCTTTTGGTGATCCGTGTTGAACTGAATCATGAGATGGACGATGTAGAATCCATCCTTCTTGCTTGGTTTTGGGACATGGATGCAGGAGAAGTTAGTTTTATGCGCGAAACCCATCTTCTTGTTCCTTTGTTTCCTGATCTGCATGTGGCCACCTCTAATGCTGAAGCCTTGGAGAGCATCATCTAGAATATTCATTATGTGGGTGTAGTCTTTTTTCTCGTAGTCTCTGGAAGGGTCAAAATACACGGCGTGGGAGACTTGCGGGTAAAGAACGATAAGGACGGCGCGCCCGTTGCTGCGGGGAAAAGACACCTCAAATTATTCCCCATATGAGAGAGAAGGAATGATTGAAATGTACGAAAGGGTTGTCCGGAACTGACTTACTTTGGATGATAAGGCACGAGGACAATTTCCCGGTCCTTATTCTGTACCATGAAGTTTTGGAGGTACTCCCTAGCAGTTTCACGCTCAAAGTCGCCGAGACTCAAGAAAGACTCGTGCATGTAGTACGGATCCGCCACACAGATTTGCGAGACTTCTTCACTCTTCATGACGGAGCTCATATGTAGCGCAAAAAGGCGGACGATTGTAAAATCGAGCCGCCTTGTCAGAAACATCTCAAAGATATGGTCAAACCGCAGGAAGAACACCTCCGCGGGCCGTGTGTCGACGTAGCACTTCCCCTCAGGCACACGAGCCGCGTATGTCGGATATCCTGGATCCTTTGAGGCTAGTAGGCTTTTCTCAGTCGACAGCACATGGTCGTGCAGTCTCCTGAGATCCCCTGATAGTGCCTCCAGCGGTTTCGGCGGTAGCATCGGCTCGCCCGTGAGATGGAACATGGCCGCACCTTTCACGGGTACACGCTCTTCAGAATGCATCGTCTGGCTGCTTTGTGCTCTGGCTTGTTTGGAGGCAGTTATCTTCCCCGATCTCTTCCTCTCCTTTTTCTTGGGCACACCTTCCAGACCCTTCCTTAACCCCTGCCCCAGGGTTCCCGGGCTAAGCACTGTACGACCCCCGGCTAGTTGAGCCTGTGTTGAGGCGACATCTTCAGGCGTGTCCTGTGAGGAATTCATGAAGAGAGACTTTTTGCAATCCTTCCAACGACCTTCCTGCCCGGGCATATCATCCATATCCTCATTAGCATGCTGATAGCCCGATTCGTCACATGGTTGACTCATCATATCTATGTCACAGTCATACGCGTTTGTATTGAGGAAACCCATAGGGTCGACCTCCGTCTCATCATCCATTCTCTGTTCTACAGGACCGATTACATCAGCCAGTACTATTGCACCCCCTTCATCACATCGTTCGCCGCTCTCACTCAGCACTACATGAGCTGGTAATTGCGTAGGCGGGGTGGTGGTCTTCCGCACATGCTTGTTGATGTGTGGTTATTGGTGTGCTCTCGGTCGGCTCCAAATGAATAAGATCCTTTGGCCATAGCCGCACCCAACCCTTGCATCTTCCAATCCGTGGCGGGGTCTCGTCGTCCTCTCCCACATGCTGTACTGGAGGAGGCAGCGCCTCGTGCCCCGATTTCACACTGGACAAGCTAACCCTAAAGTGCCCAGTGGGGATCGGCTGGTTGTGGAACGTGGGTTGCAAGGGGTTCAATATCATCCCCTTTCCCACGTCGACCTTCTAGCCTTTTATCAAGTAGAGTATGGTGCACGGGGTTTCTTCGCCCTGCAAACACATATGTTTGTGGCGTAAAACATCCAAAAGGAAACGAAAATGGAATATTCTCTCTCTCTCTCTCTATATATATATATATATGTTGGTGCGACATGTAATTACCGTGATGGCGTCGAGCTCAGCCAAAGACGAAGGCCCACCTAGCGCGCCAGAGACTGAGGACGGGCTGCTATGAGCGGGAGCGACCGCGAGAGGAGGTCCGGTTGTGTGAGCAAGTGATGGTGCGGTGTTGTTGTTGTTGTTCATGGAGTTGCTCCCGATGAAACTAGGCATCGGGAAATCATGTACCGTCTTGTCTAGATTTTCCTTCGTCCAGTTGATGGTAGCTGGAACCAAGTTAGTAGCGAAATCATTTCTGCAGGCAGTTACAACTGCATTGACTGCCTGCTGTAGCAACTCATTTTTCTCCTCGGCTGTTTTTTCCGCGTCATCAGCTGCTTTTTTCTCGACCGCAAGCTTCACCTTCGCGTTGATGTCCGCCTGACTAAACTTCTTTTTCTGCTTCTTGGCCTCCGGGCCCTCGTTGTAAAACACCTTCCACGTGGCGCCGTCTCCAGCGCCGTGCACACGACCATATTGCGGCCGCTGGCCCAAAGGGAGTCCCTTAAGTTCGTTCAAGGCCCGGTTGAGAGGGGTGTCCCACTTGGGCCTCGTCGGAGAAGTAGGGCTTTCGGCTGCAAGCTGGTGATGCTTCTCCAGTAGTCTAATCAATTTCCTCGTGATCTGGTCCGTGTAAAAAACCTTTTTCTCCTTGTCCCACTTGTAGCGGGCCCTGATGAAGTCACGCTCCAAGGGGTTGGTGAACTTCGCGAAGGGGTCTGGGAGACCCGCGGCTTCACGTTCCGCGTCCTCCTTATCCCATATGGGCCTTTTACCGAGGTAGCCACGGCTTCCGAGGCGATGCTTCCCCGTGTTCCTTTGCTGAAGGCTCTTGAATTTCGCAGCCTTAGCCTTGGCTGCCTCGGTAGCACAAGTGTCCTTGAACTTTTCGAACTCCTCTTCCGTAAGTGTCAGATTTTCCTCCAGAATCTTGGACAGGGGTTCCTCAGCCTCAATAGCTCGTTTCACCCTCCCTTTCCAGGAGGCCAAATCATTGCTAAACATACCCATGGCGTGATTGTTAATCTTTTTCATCTTCGGATCATCCCAGGTTGTTCTATGTTATCATCCCGGTCAGGGAACTTGAATCTCTTGTGCAACTTCATTAGGAGCAACCGCGTTAAATGTTCTTTACTCCTTAAGTCATCGTTGCTGATCCTCACGCATTCCCGTAGGATGCATCCTAATTGGTTCCCATAGCACTTGCGAGGTTCTTCCGGCTCTAATGGCTCAAACTTGCCAGGTGCCATCTTTGTGATCACAAGTCGTCCAATCCCTACTTTGTTAGGTTTTCGTATCCTCTGATTCTCATGCTTCCTCTTTTCGGTAGCGGCATCGGCACCGGTACCTTCCCCGTCGGTATCTTCCCCGCCGATACCTTCCCCGCCGGACTCGGCGCCGCCATCGGTGCCGGCGCCATCGGGGTCAATGTCGGCATCAATACCATCATCAAGGCCGACCTGCAAACCTTGCTTAGTAGTCAAATAGTCGAGGTACTCTTATTCACCCTCATAATCCATCTATTCTGCATCTTGGTCAGAAGGCCCAGTTTCTTCATTGTTCGACATGTTTCCTATGATTAAGTCTCCTCGTTTATTTCTAAAAGTATGAATAAATGAGAAATGACATAAAAAGAAATCTATGTGCTAGCACTCGATATGCCAACTATGTAGCAGAAATCATGCCTTTATTCACGGCAAATTTCGGCATGACCTTTGCTAAAAAATGGGCATATCGAGCGCCTGAAATTCACTGGAACGGAAATGAATCAACATTCCAGCGTAACATAGGCCACCCGGATCATTTAGCAAAATTGGACCAAAACATCACATGTCCAAATGACATGTTCAAATTCCAAACATGACATGTCCAAAACATGACATATCCACATATCACATGTCCAGTTCAAATTTGCATATAAATTTAGCCTACCTAAATTTGCTTTAACAAGGGATGTTGATTTGGACAATTGCTTAAATGCTGCCTTCTCTTTTAACTACAATTGCTTAACCCTAAATTTCTGTCCTATTTTAAAACCTAGCTAAATTCATAACTAAATAGATAACCTAATTAGCCTACTGCCCTAACTAAAACCTAAGTAAATCAACCAAAGAACCCTAGCTAGCAGAGAGAGAGGGGGGTTTACAAAGGGTGCAGGGGCGAGGAGGCAGGCGAGGGAGGCGAGGGCCGACGGGTCGGGGGCGAGCGCCGGGTTCGGGGGCGAGCGCTGGCCGGGGTCGGGGCGAGCGCCGGGGCGCGGCAGTGCGACGAGGGGAAGATAGAGTGGGGATTTTGGGGGAAAAGAGGCGGGATGAAGAAGGGAGAGTGAGAATTTTGGGTTAAGTGGACGTAGCAGTAGCGCGTTTAGACAAAACACGCTGCTACTACCTTCACTAGCTGTAGAGGTTTAGATAAAACACGCTGCTACTACCTTCACTAGCTGTAGAGGTTTAGATAAAACGCGCTGCTACTACCTTCACTAGCTGTAGCGGTTTTATAAGAAAATCGCTACTGCTAGCTTGATTGTAGCTGTTTTATAAGGAAATCGCTACTGCCAGTTTTCCTTTTTCTTTTCCTTTATTTTCTCCCACTTTTATTTCCCGAGAGCAGTGAACGAAGGGAAGGCGATATATATTGCATCATTTGACGGTTAAATATGTATACAAAATAGGAACATATATATTACATCATTGGACCCATGCATAATAATGGCTAAGTGTGTATACAAAATAGGAACATATATATATATATATATATATATATATTACATCATTTGACCGATAACATACGGTTCCTCAGCGCTGACGTTTTCGTTTTTGAGTCAGCTTCTTTCCCTTCTTGTTCATTGAAGAATAATTGAGCCCCTCATTGTGACTTTGCCTTTTCCATGGAGTATGATTTTTCTTAGGTAATGTAGTATTGATTCTTCTTTTGACGTATACTTCATCATCATCGTCATCTTCCCTCATTGGGTTGCCGTACTGATCATAGTCTTCCTCGTTGGCGACTCCATCCATTCCAATGATGTTCCTTTTGCCTCTCCTCATGACAACACGACTGGGATTGCATGGGTCGGTTATGAAGAAGCATTGTGTCACGTGCTTAGCGTGTACCCATGGCTCGTTTTTGGCGATAGCGTTCACGGTAGCGCTCTTGGCGTCGGGTATAGTCATGGTAGTGAAAATCCGGTTTTCTCTTTCGACATTCTTAGCCCATCTGACACGGAACATCGTCGTGTTGTGCAGTCCAGAGTAGTCAAGCTCCCAGATCTCCTCGACCCTTCCATAAAATCGTTCAGTTGCGCCGTTGTCGCTGCCGGTCATGCATTCCATCGTCACCCCTGAGTTCTGATCATCACTGTCCGTATCTTTAGCCTCCGTGTAGAACGTGTATCCGTTGATATCATATGCCTGATAGGTTACGAGGTTGGGCGAGGGGCCATGTGCTAAGGCGTATATGAGCAATCCGTCCTTAGAGCCCTCCTCCGGGGGATTAGCAATAATATGCTCTTTGAACCAATGCAGGAAAGTGGAGTTGTGCTCTCTAGTAACTTCGGCGTCCGTCCTGCATACCCCCCGGTCACGATACTTCTTTGCGATAATTTCTTTGTGCAGTGCCACGAAAGGATCTACCTCGTCTAGGTGTTGTAGCACTACCAAGTTTGCTCTGTCAAAGTCGCTGCGTCGATCTGAGTATGCCACGTGCAGTTCCCTGCGACCGTTGCAGTGACCTTCTCCTTCGAGCCTCCCATCGTGCTTGTTAACGGGCAAACCAACACTAACACCAGGCGGCTGGTCTGCGCCATATAGAAAATTCTCACAGAAAGAGATGCACTCTTGTGTCACATAGCCCTGGACGATGCTTCCATCCGGACGGGACATGTTACGAACGAATCCTTTGATGATCCCATTCATCCTCTCAAACGGCATCATGTTGTGCAGAAATTACGGCCCCAGGTCTATTATGTCATCCACAATATGGACACACAGATGCACCATCACGTCAAAGAACGCGGGCGGGAAGTACATCTCAAGCTCATTCAGTATCACAACGATCTCTTCCTGTAGCCTTCGGAGCTACTTCACACTGATCGACTTTCGAGAGATGACGTCGAAAAAGTTGCAGAGACCAATAAGCGTGTCACGGACGTGCTTGTCCATTATCCCTCTAAGGGCAACAGGTAGTATCTGCGTCATCATCACATGACAGTCATGGGACTTCATCCCGCTGAACCTTTTCTTGTCCGTGTCTAGATATCTGTTTATCTTGCCACAGTAACCGGAACTAACTTTGACTCCGGTAAGGCACTTAAAGAATTGATCGATCTCAGCCTGACTTAAGGTGAAGCAAGAAGGGGGGCAATAATCCTCTTTCTTTATTTTCTTGCCCTTCTTCTCCCGTGCCTCTGTCTCCGTCTCTGTCTCGTCTGACATTTTACGGGGCGGCATGTGCAGATCTTCCCTGATTTTCAAATCTTGCAAGTCTTTTCTTGCCTTCGGCCCATCCTTGGTCTTATCCGGCATGTTCATCAGTGTTGCGAGCAAGCTCTCAAGGACATTCTTACAGATATGCATTTGATCAAGGCAATGAGGTGTATCGAGTTTGTGCCAGTACTCCAAGTCCCAGAACACAGACCTCGTCTTCCATACCTTCAGCAGCGGCTCCGGCGCCTTTCTCATCGTCTTTCCCGGCGCGGGGCACTCCTTCCAGTTTTTCAACAGCTCATCGATTTCGGCACCGCTCCGCTTACGTGGAGGTCCTCGATGCTCAGCGTGACCATTGAATAGATCTCCACGGTTTCTCCACGGGTCGTCCTGTTCGAGCCATCTTCGATGCCCCATGTACACGATTTTCCCAGACCCGCCATCTTTCCTTGACGTTAGCTGCTGAGACGTCGTATCATCCATGCACCGCGTGCATCCGCAATATCCATGGCACACCTGGCCTGCCACATATCCGTAACCGAGATAGTCCTGCACTGTCGTGATCAGCGCGGCTCTCATGTTGAAATACTCGCCTTTGCTGGCGTCCCATGTCTTGGCCGGTGTTTTCCATAACGTGTCTAACTCCTCTTGAAGTAGCCCCAGATACAAATTAATATTATTTCCTGGTTGTTTCGGCCCTTGAATAAGCATGCTCATGTGAATGTACTTCGATTTCATGCACAACCAGGGGGGAGGTTGTACATCCATACAAACACGGGCCATGTGCTATGGTTGGTGTTCTGGTTGCCAAACGGATTCATGCCATCGGTACACGCGCCGAGCACGATGTTCCTTGCATCACATTCAAAATACCGATAGAAGCTGTTCAACGCTCTCCACTGGCTTCCATCCTTGACGTGTCTCAGCTTCGGATCATCTCCATCGTCGGTCTTCTTCCTCTCCGCGTGCCAGCGCATTAGCTTTGCTTCCTTGGGATCTACAAAATACCTCTGGAGACGGGAGTGATCGGTAAGTACCATACCACTTTCTGGGGACATTTCTTCCCGGCCTTCTTGTATCGAGAAGCATTGCACACCGGACAGCTTGTTTTTTCCGCGTGCTCCTTCCGATAAATTATGCAATCGTTGATGCATGCATGGTATCTAACGTGTGGCAGATCAAGAGGGCACACGATCTTCTTGGCCTCATCAACACTACCAGGACATAGATTACCCTCGGGAAGAACATCCTTTAGGTACTTGAGATGCTCATCGAGGCTAGTGTCGGTCCATTTGTTTTTAGCCTTCGTCTTCAGGAGTTGGAGCGTGAAACTCAAGCGGGTCACTTCAGGATTGCAACCATCATACAATGGAGTGTTCGAGTCTACCACCAGTTGCTCCAGCTTAGCCTCCTCTCTAGAAGCATCTCTCTCAGTACTCGTCTCCTTGCGAAGCAATGCTTGAACATGAGGGTCCCGCATGATTGAACTTAGTACCGATGAACTCTGCTGCGTGGAGTCCATGTCGTTCTCTCCGTCGCCATGTCCGGCCCCTTCTCCGCTGCCATGTCTGGCCCCTTCTCCGCCGCCATGTCCGGCCTCTTCCCCGCCGCCATTATTGATCATTTCTTCGTCTTGCCCCGTGTCATCATTGCCTGCCCCATCGGCATCCTCAACATCGTCATCCTCATCTTCAATTATCCACCGAGTATAGCCATCCATGAAACCAGTCATGAGCAGGTGCACTTCAACACGACCATCGTCATGGGGGTCAAGCCAAACTATTCCTTTGCATTTTCGACACGGACATAAAACCTCTGTCCGGTTATTTTCTTGTATGTCCTGCACCGCCGACCACAACCACCTATCCACCATCGTTCCACTGACCATCGTCAACTCTGCACGGTAATAATAAACAAATTGATTATAAAAATGCGTGCATGCATCAAAGTCATACAAAAATTCAGCATGACCTTCCTTAAAAATAGGACATATATAGATCTAGAGTTTGCCCGGAATTCGTCAAAACGGAAATAAATCGACATTTCAGCAAAACATAGGCAACTCAAAAGCACAATTTGGCATCAACTCATGCCACACACACAATTTCCATAAACATATCACACACACATAAACATATTTCCATTTTGCAAAAGCATGAAATTTTAATCACCTATATCTAGAGATCGAGCACATGGTGAAGATGATGATGTAGGGAGATCAAAAGTGCACAAACCTCTTCTTGACAAAGATAGATCTAGTTAGGGGGCAAATAGGTCACTTAACTAAATGCTACATCTACCTAGCTACCTAATTTGGGAGGAGACAACTTCAACTAGTGGAGGGGGAAGGAAAAAGAGAAAGGAGATGCATTAATGGAGGTGGTGTAGTTAGGTAGGAGTAATGAAGAGAGATAAAGGTAGGTAGAAGAGGAAGAGTAATGGGGGAGAAGTATTGAGGAAGAAGAAGAGTGAGAGTGGGAGAGGTAGGGGAAAGGGAGAGGAGGGGGAGGGGGAGGGCGGGTGGGGAAAAGGTGGTGGGTACGGATTAGCAGTAGCGCGGGACGTAAAGCGCGCTGCTGCTAAGAAAGTAGCAGCAGCGCGCTTTCGGTACAAGCGCTACTGCTAACCAGGACCAAAAGTGTGCCCGATTTGAAAATTAGCAGCAGCGACCTCAGAAAAACCGCGCTACTGCTACAGCTATAGCAGCAGCGCGGCTCGCGGCACCGCGCTGCTGCTAAATGGAGTTGGGTGGGCACTTTCGGTCCATATTTGTAGCAGCGCGGGTTACGTCGAGCGCGCTACTGCTAAGCACTTGTCAGTAGCGGGTTTTCCACACCCGCGCTACTGCTAATTAGCAGCAGTGCTCCTTTTTGAGCCGCGCTGCTGCTAAGATTCTGTGTATAGGGTTTTCCCTAGTAGTGACAAGCTAGGCACCATATGCAACATGCAACCAGATATCACACTGCCATGTTAGAGCAAGCATCTGGGGTTGTGGAGTAGGGGAGATGAGATTTGGAACTTGCACTGCAGTAAGAGTAGCAGGAGAATCTGCAGATATCATCTGTTTCGGTTGCTCCAGAGGACCACCATCTTTCCGTGCCTTCGTCCTTTTAGATTTTGCCTTGTCAAGTAAACACACAAGAAAAAGGAATGAAATTCACACTTCCAAATTCATTGATGCATGATACTGATGAACACAACTTTTATGTATGGCAACCACATTGTAGGAGGATAGAATATGTACGAAAAACGCTAAGTAGAAGGCATTTCAACAAATTGGAAGCAATGCAATCTAGACACCATATGAATGATCCTACCAAAATCACTCTACTAAGTTAGATGTGTCTCATTATAAGTGGAACTTCAACAAATTAGAGGCAATACATGTTTGAAATGATATGCAAGATGCAACCAATATTACACTGCCAACTTTAAGTTGTCTTGTCAGAAGTGATTGATGAGGGATACACAAGAAAAGTAGTTTGATGTAAGAACATGGTTAATAGAAAGACGTAGTATGTACCAAAAACAGCAAGGCATATCATATTCATAGGTATAATGTGTTAACTAAGCAGATGCAATTTACCCTAATTAGAAGCATTACAAGATAGACACCATGCATATGCAACATGCAACCACATATCACACTGCCAAGTAAGAGCAAGCACCTACGATGGTGGTGTAGGGGAATTGCGGTCATCAACTAGAGAGCTCCGTTGACTATCTTCATTTAGCCTTGCTGTTTCTTGAGAATCATGTGGGGAGGATGACACTGCACTCCTTAAACGAGTAACCCGTCTCACAGTAACCCAGTGGGGTGACTGTCTCATCATAAGTAATTGATGAGGGATACAAAATAGCATTAGTTTGATGTACGAACATGGCTAATAGACATATGTAGTATGTATCAAAAACAGGGAGGCATGCCATTATCAAAGGTATAATGTGTAAAGTAAGCAGATGCAATTTAACCAAATTGGAAGCAATACAAGCTAGACACCATATGAAACATCCAACCACATTTGATAGCGCAAAGTTAAAGCAAGCACCGGGATGGTTGTGTGTGGCAATTGAGATCATCAACTGCAGAGCTATGTTTACTGTCTCCATCTGCTGACACTACACCCTTTAGAGTGCTGAAACACTTAGTGCTTATCTTCGAATTACACTAGAGCGACTTCTGTCTTTTCTTTTGTGTATTCATCAACACTGCATCAGAGTCTGAAATACCCATGCATAATAAACAATAGTGTGAGTATGGGTGAAGTGTGTGCACAAGTAGTATAGTCTAAAAGTACCAAATAGCAGGTCGGTGAGAAATAAATGACGAGAGACATATGATAGCTCTACAACATGCATGGCACATGAAATTACTAGATTCTAGGATTTTGAAATATGAGCACAGGGATGTGATGTCTACTACACAACCTTCTTCTTGTAGACGTTGTTGGGCCTCCAAGTGCAGAGGTTTGTAGGACAGTAGCAAATTTCCCTCAAGTGGATGACCTAAGGTTTATCAATCCATAGGAGGCGTAGGATGAAGATGGTCTCTCTCAAGCAACCCTGCAACCAAATAACAAAGAGTCTCTTGTGTCCCCAACACACCCAATACAATGGTAAATTGTATAGGTGCACTAGTTCGGCGAAGAGATGGTGATACAGGTGGTATATGGATGGTAGATAAAGGTATTTGTAATCTGAAATAATAAAAACAGCAAGGTAACAAGTGATAAAAGTGAGCGTAAACGGTATTGCAATGATAGGAAATAAGGCCTAGGGTTCATACTTTAGCTAGTGTAAGTTCCCTCAACAATAATAACATAATTGGATCACATAACTATCCCTCAACATGCAACAAAGAGTCACTCCGAAGTCACTAATAGCGGAGAACGAACGAAGAGATTATGGTAGGGTACGAAACCACCTCAAAGTTATTCTTTCCAATCAATCCGTTGGGCTATTCCTGTAAGTGTCACAAATAACCCTAGAGTTCATACTAGAATAACACATTAAGACACAAATCAACCAAAACCCTAATGTCACCTAGATACTCCAATGTCACCTCAAGTATCCGTGGGTATGATTATACGATATGCGTCACACAATCTCAGATTCATCTATTCAACCAACACAAAGGACCTCAAAGAGTGCCCCAAAGTTTCTACTGGAGAATCACAACGAAAACGTGTGCCAACCCCTATGCATAGGTTCCCGATGTCACGAAACCCGCAAGTTGATCACCAAAAGATACATCAAGTGGATCAATAGAATACCCCATTGTCACCATGGGTATTCCACGCAAGACATACATCAAGTGTTCTCAAATCTTTAAAGACTCAATCCGATAACATAACTTCAAAGGGGAAACTCAATTCATTACAAGAGAGAAGAGGGGGAGGAGAAACATATGATCCAACTATAATAGCAAAGCTCACGATACATCAAGATCGTGCCAAATCAAGAACACGAGAGAGAGAGAGAGAGATCAAACACATAGCTACTGGTACATACCCTCAGCCCCGAGGGAGAACTACTCCCTCCTCGTCATGGAGAGCACCGAGATGATGAAGATGGCCACCAGAGAAGGATTGCCCCCTCTGGCAGGGTGCCGGAATGGGTCTAGATTGGTTTTTGGTGGCTACGGAGGCTTCTGGCGGCGGAACTCCCGATCTAATCTCCATTCTAGAAGTTTTACTATACGTAGGTATATATGGGTGCAAGGGGTACGTCGGTGGAGCTTCAGGGGCCCCACGAGGCAGGGGGGCCCGCCCTAGGGGGGTGGGCGCGCCCCCAACCCTCGTGGCCAGCTCCCGTATCTTCTGATGTAGAGTCCAAGTCTATCTGGTGGCTTTCCTTCCAAAAATAACTTCTTCAGTTGATTTCGTTCCGTTTCGACTCCATTTGATATTCCTTTTCTTCGAAACACTGAAATAGGCATAAAACAGCAAATCTGGGCTGGGCCTCCGGTTAATAGGTTAGTCCCAAAAATAATATAAAAGTGGATAATAAAGCCCAATATTGCCCAAAACAGTAGATAATATAGCATGGAGCAATCAAAAATTATAGATACGTTGGAGACGTATCGGGATGGTTGGGAAATGCAAATGCTCCTCCAGCACACCACAGGGTGTGGTCCTATGGAAATAATAGTCGATTGAAAGCAAATAGGCCAGTCCATTTTTTCTGCACCGTCCGATGTACAAAGAACGGGCAGATCGTCTTCATCCACCTCCAGCCAGTCAGTGTTACGATCTTCCTAGAAATGTCAGCGACCACCAGCACAGTTCCGTGCCTCCGCCCTCCCCTCGACCTCACCGCACCTCCATGCTTGGCACCGCCCCCGGCCATCCCTTCAAGCCCCGCCGACCTCCAGATCAGGCGCAAGCAGCTCCTGTGCCTCACACCCCTATGATACACACTGATGCGCCGCTTCCCCGGCGAACAGACGGACTAGGTGCTCCGCACGCCTAAGTGGGTGTCGCTTATTTTAATTGCGATTCAACTGACCCTGAATTGAAATCCAGGCGGGCTACTGACCTCTAGCCAAGGTGAAATAGTAAATGGGAGGAAACCTTGTGCATTTAGTATCACGAAGAAGATGCAATAAGAAGCGCTCAACTGGTTTCTTTCGTGGGATGAATACGGTGTGAGTAGAGACGTAAGGTTTGCACAAATAAGGGAATATGACTACCTCTTTCTGCTGGCAGTGTTGTGTCCTCCTTCTGTTTTTCCCACAATCTTCTTGTGGTTCGCTAGAAACGAGAAGTTGTGGAGGACGGTGGAGCCTTGGATGAACCCATGGCTGAGTTGTTGAGTGTGGTGCGGTGGCCGTCTGTCGGTGGCGAGGAACCAGATCCAAGGCGGCGAATGATGACATAGCGGGAACAGCTTCAGTGTAGTGGATGGTTGCGACAATGGAGTGGCAGCGGTGAGGCGCAGGACGGCGTGGTCGAAGTGGTTTTGGTACGACGCACGTCGGCATCAGCATTGTGGAGGCAGCTCTGCCCCGGCTTCAGCTGCTAAGTCCTTGAGGGCGTTGCGGTTGCATTTGCGTTGGACGACGATGTTGGGGTACCGGCTCCGACGAGATGGAGGAGGGCGGCGGTGGATTGGGCATGATGGGGTGGAGGACGGAGGAGGCTGGGGTTTCGCGGCTGGTGGAGAGGGCGTTTTGATGCCCACGGAGCATGAATGGGGAAACAGAGGGCAAGCTTTTAAATCTAGGCCAACAGGACTGATATATAGGCCGATATATCACTTTTGGGGCTCTACCGATATAAACATAACATATCATTTTGTAAATATCATTTTCAAACATATCATCCAATATGGACCAAAATATTGACCGATATGACCGATATATAGCCCGGTATGTCCAATGATATAGAACGATATGTAGATGAAAACAATTATTTATTAGAATGCAGTGAAATAAGATTATGCATTTACAACTTCAGTATATATAATCAAAGTTATGCACAATGTTTTGTACAAATGCATATGTATCATATTGTTTTTAATCATAGAGAAAGGATTTTATGAATCTTTCCTTCATAGTTTCTTAATCAACAAGTTAATAAACCAGGAATCTAAAAGTGTTATGTTAAATCATTAACATCATACATTTTGTTTTACTAAAAACAAATGTTGAACAAGAATAATGAAGTAAAAAAGTAGACATGTTTTCTCCGATATATCTACATATCATCTGATATATCACCCGATATCCGACATCCGATATGTCAAAGCCAAACCGATACATACCCGATATCCGATATTTTGAAGAGGGGGGAACTAAGGGGGAACAATGTTTCAGTTTGGGACGCACTTGTTTGAAATTTGGGGAAAGTTACAAACTTTGCCCCATCTAAATTTTCGGACATATTGCGGGTTGGGGGTAGGATAGTAATCTCAGGTGTCCCAAATGGTGGGAGGGATAGATTTCGGCTGAGCGCATGGGTGTTTAGGCGCCCACGGCGTATGGATGCTTCTTAGAGGTGGTTGAGACTGGCGTCTTGGTGAAGTTACAAACCTACCTCGGTTTAGACCTTTGGACATCGGGCTGATAGGCTACACATGCCAGAGTTAGGACAGTAATTTCCTACCACCAAACATTAGTCTCGCACGGTTTCAGGTGACCAGAGGCTTATTTGGCACTTCGTTCAATATTTGGGAGCAGAAGCATTAACGTTTTCGATTCTCTTGAATTGAACTTTCAGGATTTGTCAAATTTCACAAATCTTGACTCTTGAAAATCCTAAAACTACGATTATTTTGGAATGGAGGGGGTACATTTGAATATACATTGTACACGAGTATATATTAGTAAAAAATATGCAACTTACCTCAGTTCATGAATGGTTCCAAATATAATCACCTTGATTGGAAAAAAATAGTTAGACATGCGTATGAATATATAGCATGTTCAAACGCAAAACAAAGATCGATGCCCCCTTTTAGATCTGATTTACAAATGCCATTATCTCGGATTCAAATAGATGAATGCACTTCCTATGAATTCGAATCTTCGAAACCCCCTTTATGTTGAATTCAACATGTTTCTATTTCGTAGCTAGCAATTTGGAATGTATCCATGTAAGTGACAAATGTATAAAGTGCTTCACACTAACAACATGGAGTGCACCAATTAATGTTTATATATGAATTACAAAAGCAATGCATTGCTGTATTTCAAACCGCTCTCACTCTATGGATCGATAATATGAAATAAACACATGCACATGCTAGAATTCAATAAAGTATGGGTGTCTGATAGACCGATTTTCGTTCATACGCAAATTGCAAAAGTAATGATCTCATCCAAAAATAATAATGCCATTTATATTTTAATTTAATGCATAAAACCACCTTTTACACATAGATGCACTATGCCTCGCGCCGTTCTCACACATGCACTATATCTATCTTTATCTAATGCATAAGCGCACACACTTTATATACATCGGCATTTCTCTTTCACACATGCTCACAATCTCTCCTGGGGTGTCGGGGTGTGATGTCCACTACGCAACTTTATTCTTGCAGGCTCGTGTTGGGCCTCCAAGCGCAGAGTTTTGTAGGACAGTAGCAATTTTCCCTCAAGTGGATGACCTAAGGTTTATCAATTCGTGGGAGGTGTAGGATGAAGATGGTCTCTCTCAAACGACCCTGCAACCAAATACAAGAAATTTCTTGTGTCCCCAACACACCCAATACAATGGAAAATTATATAGGTGCACTAGTTCGGCAAAGAGATGGTGATAAAAGTGTAATATGGATGGTAGAAATATCTTTTTATAGTCTGAATAAATAAAAACATCAAGGTAGCAAATAGTAAATGGGCACAAAAACAGTATTGCAATGCTTGAAATGAGGCCTAGGGTCCGTACTTTCACTAGTGCAACCTCTCAACAATGCTAATATAATTGGATCATATAGCCACCCCTCAAAGTGCGATGAAGAATCACTCCAAAGTTCCTATCTAGCGAAGAACATACAAAGAAATCGTTTGTAGGGTACAAAACCACCTCGACGCTATTCTTTCCGATCGATCTATCCAAGAGTTCATACTAAAATAACACCAAATAATTTCAGATTCATAATACTCAATCCAACAGAAAGAACCTTAAAGAGTGCCCCAAGATTTCTACCGGAGAAACAAAAGACGAGAACGTGCATCAACCCCTATGCATAGATTACCCCAATGTCACCGCAGGAATCCACAAGTTGAATGCAAAAACACATACCAAGTGAATCAATATGATACCCCATTTTCACCACGCGTATTCATATCCAAGACATATATCAAGTGCTCTCGAATCCATAAAAGTATTCAATCCGATAACAACGAAATCTCAAAGGGAAAAACTCAATTCATCACAACAAGATAGAGAGGGGAAAATACCATATGATCCAACTATATTAACAAAGCCCGCGATACATCAAGATCGTGCCATCTTAAGAACACGAGAGAGAGAGAGAGAGAGAGATTAAGCACATAGCAACTGGTACAAACCCTCAGCCCCGAGGGTGGAATACTCCCTCCTCATTGTGGTGGCCGCCAGGATGACGAAGATGGCCACTAGAGATGATCCCCCCTCCGGCACGGTGCCGGATCATGGTCTAGATTGGTTTTCGGTGGTTACAGAGTCCTGCGGCGACGGAACTTCTGATCTAGGTTAACCCTGAGGGTTTTTGGAATATTTGTGAAATTATAGGGGAAAGAGGGGGTGCGGGAGGCCACCGAGGTGGGCACAACCCACCTGGGCGCGCCTGGGCCCCCAGGCACGCCCTGGTGGGCTATGCCCCCTTGGGGCACCCCCCTTGTGCTGCTCTGGCCCATCCTGGGTGTTCTGGTCCATAAAAATTCTCCAAAAAGTTCCGTGGTGTTTGGACTCCGTTTGATACTGATTTTCTGCGATGTAAAAAACAAGCAAAAAACATCAACTGGCACTGGGTCGATAGGTTAGTCCCAAAAAATGATATAAAGTTGCTATAAAATGATTGTAAAACATCCAAGAATGATAATATAACAGCATGAATACTTCATAAATTATAGATGCGTTGGAGACATATCGGCATCCCCAAGCTTAATTCCTACTCGTCCTCGAGTAGGTAAATGATTAAAGAAATAATTTATGAAATGTGAATGCTAGCAAAGTGCATAAGTTTGATCAATGATAATTTCAATCACTTTTCCTAGCATCATAAAAATAGTTCTTTCTGATAAAACTTCTCATGTTAATGTAGCAACCAATTCACATGTTAAGGTTCAAACGATGAATTCTCTTGAAACTCAACAACCTATGTTCTCAGTCACCAAGCAATTGTAATTCAACTTATTTAACAGAGTTTAAGTAAGAGCTCCACATACTCAACCATCATATAGTCTTCTATGATTACTAACACTCACCGCATACACATGAGCAAAATGTTTCAACCGGACACATAGAAAGATATGGGCTTATAATTTCGCCTCCCAACGTATTAACCTCAAGGGTGATGTCAACAATAATAACTCATGCTACCCATATCCAACTGGATATATGTGCCTAGATCTTTCCTCACCACATGCGGCTTGCCAAAAGAGAAAAATAAAAAGGAATAGAGAGAAGAACTTTGACTCTTTCACTAGTATGCACCGGCGCTAAACAAACGGATTTTAACCCCTTTCCGCGACGACATTCGGAACCGTCGCCAAGTGAGTGTGGGAGATAGAGGGGTCCTTCCCACACGACCCAGAAACTGTCGGGGATATGCCCTCCTGGCACACACGCTCGGCAAAATGAGGTCATGTCACGAGCACTCAAATACAGAAATATGTACATTAGTGCTAAAAAATACAATTATACATGCGAAATCATTTCCGGTCGTAAGTACATCCCACACAGTCAGTCACCGCTAAACGTCGTTCGTATATACATCCCACACAATCACTCCAAGGAAAAACTTTGGCAAGGTGGCGTAACGCAAACAATTTTCAAGAGAATGTCATGTGTGATTGTTCATTGATCCAACACGGTTTATTCCTTGAAACTATGTGCGTTGCTGGAGGTCATCGCCCATGGTGTTTTCTCGTTAATCGTCTGCAATAGGAAAACCCAATTAGCAAGCTAATTGGCCAATTGGCGGGCTAATTTCCCTATTATTAATAATCCATTTACTATTCTAATTGACATTCATATTAAGCACATAATATATTCCATTCCATTTCCATATTAAAGAAGCAGGATTTCATAATTGAAATACATCAGAGTACAACATGATATAGCTTCAGCACTCAGCTACCCCATTACACAATTGCACCAGCAGCAAGTTTCACGTGCAACATCTAGAACCTTTTGAAATTAGCATCATAGACGATACATAGAGAGATGCATCTCATCTGGAAAACTGCTGAAGCGGAAGGCGAATATTGAGCCTTCATTCATGTTGAAGGTCTTTGCAACTTTAGGTCAGTGCCTGAGGATGATTGACCGTCCATCCTTCGACTTCTTCAGGAAGACTTCAATATTGAACCGTGGGTGTTGTATGAAAACTTTCCTCGCCTCCTGATCACAGAGGTGGTTTGCGAGGTAATCATCAGTGAACCATGAAAACAAGAATGTGCATAAATATCGTCTCTATATTGGAAATGGGGCAAATGAATAAAAAAAGGCAAGGTATAATAGTTAGTACCATCTTGTAAACCTTAGTGCTTCCCATTGTTTTCACATATAAGGTAGTTAGTCATCAGGTTAAGTAAGGGTTCGCATGCTATTAGTAAAATATGTTGATGAAAAATAAGCACATTGCAGATTCATCAAATTAATTCAAGCCACATGGAAAATCCATTTATCCAAACCAAGCATGATTAAGAACTAGGAAATATAGCACTTGTATATGTTTCTCATGTATTAAGTGCAGCCAAATTCGATTTATTTCTCACATGGTATACAATAACAGAATGCAGCCACAACAATTGAACATCGCATTGCAGAATTGAACCAAGCAGTTAACTAAACACCACAACAAATGAACCAAACATTAACTGAGCACCACATTGCACAATATAACATACTCGTAATAGAAGATCAGACAGTTAACCAAACCAAGCATGCTTATCAACTTGGAAATATTGCACCCTAAAGAATTGAACATCACATTTATAGAATTGAACCAAGCAGTTAACTGAACACCACATTGCATGACATATAGAACATATACACTATAGCAGAAGATTGCATGGTAAAAGTAGATAGCACAATTCACTAGAATTTGTTAAGGAAAGGCAATAGCTAGCAAACTGAACATATGGGTCCTTATAGTGAGCTAATAAGACAAGCTACTCCTCATTGTCGGAGATATCAATGACGTTTGGCTCCTCGGACATGGAAGAGGGCGAGGCCTCCACATTGTGGGTGCCCTCGTTGTAGTGGTGAGTTGCCTGAGCCGCGCCAGGCACCAACCTACTGGATCTCGAGATGAGGTAAGCACGTTCACGTTGAGAAAACACCGACAGTGGCCTTCGTCGAAGGCACCAACAGTGGCCTTGAGAAAACGCCACGAACTTTCGTTTAAAGCAGCCGACTATGAGGCACCGACAGTGGCCTTGAGAAAATGCCACAAACTGTCGTTTAAAGCAGCCAACCACGTCGCATCATCGGCGCGCGAGGCGTCAGCGTTGGCCTCAACGACTAGGTGCTCCTCCAAGATTTGGGGGTCGACACGGATGGTAGCCATCACGACCTCATCCGCGTGTGCGGCCGCGATTTGCTTCTCCGCTGCCAAATGCTCCTTGAGCCCAGATGTGTGTTAAAGTAGCCACCTTAAATAAACCCTTAGTTCATAATAACACTCACAACTGTCATGGATCACTCAAACCAAACCACGTCTACGAGCATAGCATAGCAGTATAAGCATAACGTAGAAGTAACTCCTAGGGTCTGATATAAAGGACAATAGGTTCTACCTCATCATCTACTTCCCAATACCCACATGTTATCAATCCTACTCATGCAATGTTTGAGGTTTGAAACTAATGCATAAAAACTGGGTAAAAGGGGTGTGATCAAAGTGTTACTTGCCTTGCTGACGATCTGCAAACCCTAGAGACTCGTAGTAGCATGCTTCACACTCCGAAAACTCTATCGCAAACAAACAATAGCATACATAAGCACTCAAGCAATATATGCAAGGGTAAACTCAGATGAGAAAGTCCAAATTGAAAGTTCAACTGAAGAGCTTCGATTAGCAAAAAGAAATACTCAAATCTGAGCTACGAAACTCAAACTACGATCAAAAGAAGTTCAAATTCAAATCTGCTTGTAACCAAATTTTAATTTATCAAAATCATGTTCAAGTTTGTTAACTGGAAATAGGGGTTCGAGACGAAGATTTTGGCGTTGGTTTCACTGGATTTGGACCAATGGTTAAAAAGTTGCAAGGGTTTGAAGATGAGGGGCTAATCTGCGATAAAAATAATCGCGGGTAGGTCCCTGGCTAAAAAATTAGAAAATGAAAAATCTATCGGACGAACGTCCGCTAACAAAGACAAATGAACGAATTCGTTTGTTATAAGAACTAAACGAACGAACGTTCATAGAATAGATCTAACCGAAGAAAAACCAATCTATAAAAAACCCGGAGTAGATCTAGGGTTTACCGAAAAAAACCTAATGAAAACCCGGAAAAAACCGGTCGGCGGTGGCGGGGTCGGGTTCCGGCGGCGGCGCGATGTGGGGAGGCGGCGAGAGGCGGCGGCGGCGCGATGCGGCGCGGATCTCGAGGCACGACGGTGGCTAGGGTTTCACAGGGCGCGGCTTGGGCTGGCGGCGGCTTGGGGCTCGCGGCCTCGGGCCTCTCCTTATAAAGGCTGGCGGCGGCGGGGCGCCTGGGAGTCCCGGCCCGAGCCGGCTCCTAGGTCGGTTCGCATTTTCTTTTTAATAAAATAAATTCCGCCAAAGAAAATCCTAAATAAATATAGAATTTTTTTTGAAAATGCCAAAAACAATTTTCACTGTCTAAATAAAATATTTAGAACAAAGTGAACATTTTTCTGGCCTAAAATGCAATTTCAAAAAATGCATATTTTTTCTAATTCAAATAAAACCTTGAATAAAATCCAAATATAATATTTATTTGATTTTAACATTTTTCCTCCAATATTTCTTTTATTTTGGAGAAGTCCTTTTAAGCCCTCTCTTTTATTTTTAATATTGGAAATATTTCGGAGAGAACAATATTAAAACCAAAATGATCCTCTTTTCAAATTTGAGAAAATTCAAGTATGAATATGAACGAAACCTCCAACTCTCTCCTTGGGTCCTTGAGTTGCTTAAGATTTCTAGGATCAAACCAAAATGCAAATAAAATATGATATGCATATGATGACCTAGGTATAACATCGGAATTGAAAATTGGGATGTTACAGAGCATGAATCTATAGGTGGAGAGCGTTTGGATTGCATTGCATCCAGACTTGATTTCAGTCCCTTAATGCCAAGTTTGACAGCCATGGCATTTTTCTGCATTATTCTTTTCATGCGCGCAAGCTCATAATCATTATGAAGCTGTTCAGAATTTGAGATTCATGAGAACATAAAAAGTAGTCAGATTATCTACGGAATGCATTGCGGATTCAACTCGAAGAGTGTCTCCCTATAAACCCCTGCATATGCAAAGTTCACCCCAACCGTGCTGACTAGACCACATACAGAAATACAAACCTCTTATGTCTCTATAACAAGCAAACACACATTTCAAAGCTGAAGTAGGGACATTGGAATCATATCAAATTCGTATTTGAACAAATAAACTAAGGAATTATCAATGGCATAATGTTTAGCTTCAAGGGTGGAGTGCTGGTAGTGCGACACAAAGCAAGTAGGGAGATTGTATTCCATGTAAAAGATCGTAGTCTATGTAAAAGCTGGAAATGACACTTTCTTTATATACAATGCAGTGCTCGTTGCCCACACGTGATTGAACAGATCACACAGAGAAATACTATTCACTCATGTCTACGGTTCCAGTATTTTGAAACAGGGTGGTCCACCGTAAAAGAATATTGACAACAAATATGACAAGGCAATCATAGATGTAGTGAATCAATCATTTACTTGTGAGCTTACTAGGACAGATATGCAGAATTGTAACTGCAGTAAGAGACCGTCCAAAATCTGAATCAAGAAGTTTGTCTAGAACTTATTGTTCGTAACTAATCTACGTGAATAATTGGATATCATATCGAATGAGTAAGAAAGACAAGTAAAATTGTCAACAAACCTGTCCTGCAGTAGTAATCTGGGTCAATGTCACTACGACCAACAATCCAAAATGACTAGTGTTTGTTCCTAGGGCCAGAATTTTGAAACCCTGTGAACTTTACAAGTACTAAAGATTACTGAAATACATCTGAATAATTAAGTGTAGGTAGCACTCAGCACACAACAAACCCTAATGATAGTCCTGCCTAATGAGTAATGAATCAATTAGAAAATGGGTGATGAGGAGTGGCTGCGGAGTGTTGAGGATGTATCTCAGGATAAATCGGGTTGGCTTAGTAGGTGCTGCACGCGTGAGCCCTGAATGGACTGGGAGGGTAGGCACGGTGTCTTGCCCGGGCAGCGGTGACGCTGTTGGGCGAGCGGCTCCTGACCCCCTGTTAGTTTGGCGTCTCCTCCTAGGGTCATGCCATACGGGGACGGCAAGTCGCCGGCAAGGCAGGCGGCTAGGGGCGAGTAGAGATCGGAAGCGCACAATAGAACAGAGGGGAATCAGGGCCGACCCAAAATCCCAGGGTGGGCCACGGCCCACCGTGGGCACCCTGTAAAGATACCCACCCGAGCGGCGAACATGCATTTTCGAAACTAAATTAGGAACATTTAGCTTACCAATTAAATGACTCTATTTTAATAATATTATATTCGTATTTGAACAACTAAGCTTGTTTGGCTTGATGGGTGGAGCAGTGCTATTATGACACATATAGTGATCATAAAAGGGGGAAACCCTAAGCATTTTTTGAGCAAAAGAGGGTTTCCCCTCCGATTTCTATTAAAGAAACCACCACATAACCAACATGATCAATTAAACCCTAAGCATGATCAATTAAACCCTATTATGACTGTGCCATGTCAGATTTAAAGCTACACACCGGGGAAATGCTATTTAGCATCCATTGTTCGCTTCGAACTAAGAACTAAATTCTAAGAGCTGAAAAGAAAGTACATTAACCAAGTTACGATCTATTTTCTGCTTGAGATCAAAAAGTTGTGGGGATATGAAGTACCACGTCTTTTGCGACACAGTGTAGGCATCGGGGGTGCGATGGATGTCGGTGGAGTTGAAGCAGATCTGCGACGGTAGACAGGTGCATTGGGGGATAAGTCCTGTTGCCGTGGAAGAGAAGGTCGTGTGAGCGGCCCTGGCAAAGAGGACGACAACGCCGATGAAGCGAGAAGACGCGATGCAAGGCTCTTGGTTCGTCGCCGTGGATGAGAAACATCCATCTCTAGCAGTGGACGACACGGTCTTGGTAGGTGCTCCGGCATGGTGGAGGAGAGTGGCGATGGATGGGGTGGAGGACGGCGGCGATGGATGGGGTGGAGGACGGCGGCGATGGATGGGGTGGAGGACGGCGGCGATGGATGGGGTGACGGACGGAGGAGGCTGGTGTGGGGATGGTGTTCTAGCGCGGACGGTGTATGAATGGGAAAATGGAGGGAGAGGTATGGGGAACCATGTTTTTGGGACGCGCCTGTCTGAAATATGGGAAAGTTACGAACTTAGCCCCCATTTAAAATTTGGACATCTCATCGGTTGGGGATAGGATGGTAATCTCGCATCTCGCAAATATTTGCCCAGAGCAATTTCGAGCAAGGAGAGGGTGTTTTGGCACCCATGGTTGGCGCCCACGGTGTATGAACGGGGCTGACAGGTAGGGCAGTTGTGTCACGTCTGAGTGAAGTTACAAACCTGCCCCTATTGAAAATATTTGCCTACATTGATTTTGGCCGAGTCGAGTTTGTTTTGCCGGCCACCGTCTATGAATGGGGAAATGGAGGGAGAAATAGAGGTCTTTCGGACGAGCTTGAATCAAATGTGTTTTGCCGCCCATGTTTGGCACCCACTGTGTCGGAATGGGCTCAGAGGCGGTCGTGTCACGTCTAATTGAAGTTACTAACCTACCCCTATTGAGAGCCGTGGAAATCGGGCCGATGGATTGTCCGTGTAAGGAGTAGACAGTAATTTCCATCTCCCAAACACTTGGCTTCGGGCAGCCGATGTGGGAGTGGACATTTTGCCGATTCTTTCGAATTTTGGGACAATAAGCATCCACGTTTACCCTGGAAACTAAATTCGAATCAATTTGTATTCCTATACGAATCTATATAAATCATTCTGTGTGTTTTTATATATCTTCCAAAGCACGACAAAGATGTATTCCACTGTCATATATGAATATGATTTACAAATGCCGATACTCGAATTCAGAAGTTAGAATCCAATTTAAGGTGAATTCGAATATTTGGAACCGTTTATGTCCAACTCAAATGTCACACGCGGCATAATGTGTACTCCCATTTAGATATGTACACAAGCGATGTATAAAGATTCAAATACCAAGTCAATCAACCAACAATGTACAAAACTAGCAGACATATAAACACTTATAGAGTATATGGATCAATAATATCAACTAACATACATAAGCCAGGCCGCTGTACTTTTTTTGCTAGAAGAGCATCTTTTTTTAGCGAAGCTAGTACAACATCTTGGCCCTTTCCGATGCGTGCCACTTATGGTCCATCTATACTAGTATTATTGTTGAATGCACATTCAGCCCGATTGGCATATTTGTAGGTCTGGCACATCAATCAAAATGAAATGTCTCCGAGTCTTATCAATTAATACAGACTTGCGCTCAAATGAAATTACAAACCAAAAAACAAAAAACAATTATTACAAGATCTCTAAAACAAATGGTTTGATTAATTACATGAACAAACAACACAAAGGTTATTCAATGATGGAAAGAACATTTCACCTATGATTTACCAAGTGGGATTTTAATTTCCTTTTTTCCTTTAGGACCTTAACAATGCGGTCAGTCTCAGCTTGCTTCGTTTTGAAATCCACCAAATGTTTAATGGTTGTCTTGAGTACTGCTTGTGATTGTGTTGTTTGCTTCCTCAACATGTCAACTTCATCTCTAAGTGCAGAAGTAGAATCTCTTTCTACCACTAGTTTAGCCTCTAGAGCATGAGCAGTTTGCAATTCATGATGCACGATTGGGCCGGTGCCACTTCTATGGGATGATACAACGTCCATGTGGACCTCGCTCTTTGATCTTGGGCTAACCTATTTTTCCATTAAAGTTCCGATTGGATTCCGAAAAGTTGAAGTTAGCAAAACATCTAAACTGGGAGTTATAACAACAAACCAGTTAAACAAACACTGGTGCACGTCGGTCCTAAACAAACGGTTTTTTACCCCTTTCCATGACGACATTTGGAACCGTCGCCAAGTGAGTGTGTGCGACAGGGTGTCCTTCCCACACGACCCAGAAATCATCGGGGATAGGCCCTCCTGGGACCCAGGCTGGGGCCGTGTGCGATTGGGCGAGGCATCGAAACCCAATCATTTTCGTAGGTATGTACATCCCACACGGTGAATCCCAGAAATCATTTCCGTAGGTATGTACATCCCACACGGTGAATCCGAGAAATCATTTCCGTAGGTATGTACAACCCACACGGTAATCCGAGAAAATCATTTCCGTAGGTATGTACATCCCACAAGGTGAATCCCAGGAAAACATTTCCGTTCGTATGTATATCACACACGATAAATCCAGGGAATACGTTTCTGTCCTTATGTACATCCCACACAGTCAATCTAGGGAAAACGCTTCCGTTCGAACGTAAATCCCACACAGTTTTATGTGTAGGCTCATGTGTGAAAGGTGTAACTATCACACACGGTCTTCCTTGGTTATCTGTTTACTTTTATCAACTATATCACACACGATTTGATGAAGAAAGTTGTGTGGCATTGGGCTATCCATAGCAACCGGTTTTACTGCTAGAACCGTTTGCAAAGGTCCATGACACATTTAGCAGGTTTATTAGTTTAAAATTAATAATTCCCGTATTACGCAAATTCACATTTCATATTGAACAGCTGTTTGCCAATTTCATACCAGGCACATAAATATATTATAACATCGCAGTACGGTAGCTACATGAAAACAACATAGTACAACATATAGCTAGTTCAACTTCATAAGAACAATATATTCATTTCCCTAATCGAGATCATCCAGGCTCATATGATCCACCTCTGCTTTCAGTTCAGTAAGAACCCGTTTTGCACGGGCCAACTGGGAAAGTGTCTCCTCCTTCGCCAACACCATCTTAGCAAAGTCTTTAAAAAATCTGAGCTCATTCTCCACCTACAACTTTTTATCCCACATCTTGAAATATGCTTCAGCGTTGAAAAGACTTTCTCTAAGCCTAGCCGTGTTCACTTCCTCATACATGCTCCAGAGCTCCGTTAGGCACATCTTCAAAGACTGTGGCCACTCTTGATCAACCCACTCCAAGTAAGAATACTTCCGTTCATCCTATAATATTTAAAACTGGATCAGTAATAATTGTAGGGGAAATGGGTTTATAGCAACATAGAAAATCACCAATGCTTATTTTGAAAAACTGAAGAAACATGTTAATTATGACATATCTTCTCAAAAAGATCAATGTGCAAATGAAATAATTGGTACTGAGACAACAACCAAATTCTGGAACATCAGAAGCTATAATTAACTACAACGATGCTACAAGTTCTTACTCATGTAAAATAAATAACAAATTGAACATTTTATGAGGAAGGTAAATATAACTGCAACAGCATAGCGACAGTGTTTGGATGACAGCAAATTGATACTAATAGGTGTGTACATGCACAAATTTAGTAACATAGAACTAATAGCACTAAGGTCGTCCACTATGTATGCCAAAACTGGTGTAAAGACAACTGTTTCTACATCTCGCACAGGTGCCCTAAACTGACGAGCCGATGCAGCGGAAAAAAAATCAGGGACCCGGACTCCGGAGCACGTAGTTGCTCCGATGCCCAGCTCCTTCATGCCATAAAGATTTAGTATTTTACTTCTTGGCTGCTCGGATGTGTGGTGCAAAGTTGGCTACACAAACTGCTGAAGAGGTGCCAAATAATTTTCTAATGGCACTGCTGATGAGATGGCAACAATTTAAGATACTAGGTACAAACTATGACACTGTCTTAGGATGCGTTTGGTTGAAGGTGTGGTATGAATGGGTTGGGACCATGACAGTGTCTGAATCACATCTAACAAATGATTTGTAACAACGGAAGAGGGTCTAACCTTCTCTGCACATGCCAGAAACTTCCTCCCAGTGTCCACAAAATCAAACACAAGTACCTTCACGCATGGAGATTGATGGTGACAACGAGCAGATAGATCTTCAGCCACCCCACTCCATTCGTTGCCACTGATGGTCTTAGGGAGCTACAAGAGGAAGAAACGACTCAAATCGACCTCCGGGTAAAAATTCTTCATTCCAAGTCATAGCCCGAGAGAGAAGAGAGGCATACCTGGGTGGTGAAGGAGTAGTCGCCGGAGGAGGAACCGCTGGAGATGTCTTTGACGAAGACCATGGCGACCCCGGCGGTAGGATGCGAGACGGTGAGAGCGAGGAAGCGGCTATAGCTTAGCAAGGAAGGAAGGAAGGAGGAAACAGGGGAAATGTGACTTGTGGTCGAGGAGAAAAGGGGGTGGGGAAGGGGGAAGGGGCGGGGGTTGATATTTTGGCGGTAGGCCAAAATTTTGGAAATGTGGAGGGAAACTTTGCGCGCGGTGCCGCCGGGCCATTCACTTTGAATGATTGTGTGCATCACAAACGACTCTTTTGCTTTACGCGCATGGGATGAGTTTGATAATTCAAATTTTGGTCTCAAGGCACGGGCACATTCACTTTGAACACGCGTGATGCCGCCGGACCATTCACTTTGAACGATTGTGTCCGTCGCAAACGATTCTTCTGCTTTACACGCATGGGATGAGTTTGAAAATTCAAATTTTGGTGGAAATTTCCCCGGATACGTCATTGCATAATTTAACATTGCTTGCTAATTTGGGCACACAAAAGGGCGTACAACGGACAGACCACACTTACAGAATCAAGAAATTTCGGTAATTACATAGAGCCAGTTGACCTAAACATTGCTCTAACAAAAGACCAACATTAAACCTAAGTACGCATAATTAAAAATTCGCCGCTGCGCCGGCCTATGCATTGCCGGTTTGAGATGAGACGTCGATGACTTGTCCTGGCGACATGCCACCGTTGGTGGACTCCACACCCCCCCTGCCGAAGTCGACCATGTCCTTGTCCTCGGCGCCACCCTCAAGGTTGTACTACTCGTAGTAGTGGCTACGCCAGAGCTCGCGTTGGTACTCCACCGCCGATTCCTCGACGGACAGACTCTTCTCTACCTCGACCTCGGCCACGCCCAACTCCTCCTCCTGGCGCTCCTCGATCTCCGCCGCCTCCTGCATCTCCAGCTCCCGCTCGGCAACCTCATGAGGAAGCAGGTGCTCCATGGCCACCGCCACCTTTTCATACGTGGGTAGCATGTTGGAGTCAGAGGTGGCCTGGAATATCTTGGCGTGTGCATCCTCGATCTTGGCGTGGATGGCCTCGACCCGGGCCAGGGCGACATTAGCAGCACGGACGACAGATCGAGCGCTCTCGGTGTTTGCAGCCACCGTCGCAGCAATAGCTGCAGCTGTCTCGACTGCTGCAGCTGCCCTGTCGGCTGCCGCAGACATCCTTGATACGTCTCCGTCGTATCTACTTTTCCAAAAACTTTTGCTCTTGTTTTGGACTCTAACTTGCATGATTTGAATGGAACTAACCCGGACTGGCGCTGTTTTCAGCAGAATTACCATGGTGTTATTTATGTGCAGAAACAAACATTCTCGAAATGACCTGAAACTTCACATAGCAACTTTTTGGAAAATATAAAAAGTACCTGCAAAAGATGAAGGCCAGGGGTCCCACCACCTGTCCACGAGGGTGGGGGGCGCGCCCCCTACATCGTGGGCCCCCTGGAGCTCCTCCGACTCCAACTCTATATATTGTATTTCGGGGAGAAAAAAATTAGAGAGAAGAATTCATCGCGTTTTACGATACAGAGCTGCCGCCAAGCCCTAAAACCTCTCGAGAGGGCTGATCTGGAGTCCGTTCGGGGCTCCGAAGAGGGGAATCCGTCGCCATCGTCATCATCAACCATCCTCCATCATCAATTTCATGATGCTCACCGCCGTGCGTGAGTAATTCCATCATAGGCTTGCTGGACGGTGATGGGTTGGATGGGATCTATCATGTAATCGAGTTAGTTTTGTTAGGGTTTGATCCCTAGTATCCATGATGTTCTGAAATTGATGTTGCTATGACTTTGCTATGCTTAATGCTTGTCACTAGGGCCCAAGTGCCATGATTTCAGATCTGAACCTATTATGTTTTCATCAATATATGAGAGTTCTTGATCCTATATTGCAAGTCTATAGTCACCTATTATGTGTTATGATCCGTTAACCCCGGAGTGACAATAATCGGGATACTTACCGGTGATGACCGTAGTTTGAGGAGTTCATGTATTCACTATGTGTTAATGCTTTGTTCCGGTACTCTATTAAAAGGAGTCCTTAATATCCCTTAGTTTCCATAAGGACCCTGCTGCCATGGGAGGGTAGGACAAAAGATGTCACGCAAGTTCTTTTCCATAAGCATGTATGACTATATTCGGAATACATGCCTACATTACATTGATGAACTGGAGCTAGTTCTGTGTCACCCTAGGTTATGACTGTTACATGATGAAACACATCCGTCATAATTCTCCATCACCGATCCATTGCCTACGAGCTTTCCATATATTGTTCTTCGCTTATTTACTTTTCCGTTGCTATTGCTATCATCACTACAAAATACCGAAAACATTACTTTTATTACTGTTACCTGTTGCTACCGTGACCACTACTATCATATTACTTTGCTACTAAATACTTTGCTGCAGATACTAAGTTTCCAGGTGTGGTTGAATTGACAACTCAGCAGCTAATACTTGAGAATATTCTTTGGCTCCCCTTGTGTCGAATCAATAAATTTGGGTTGAATACTTTACCCTCGAAAACTGTTGTGATTCCCTATACTTGTGGGTTATCAAGACTATTTTCTGGCGCCGTTGCCGGGGAGCATAGCTCTATTCTTTGATTCACTTGGGATTTATATCTGCTTATCATTATGAAGAACCTGAAAGATCCAAGAACCAAGATTTATCCCTCAACTACGAGGGGAGGTAAGGAACTGCCATCTAGCTCTGCACTTGATTCACCTTCCGCTTTTGAGTAAGCTTGCGACACCTAAACCTGCTTCTGCTATTCGTTCTGATATGTCGCATGTTATTGATGATGCCACTTCTGCTATACATGATACTTATGAAGAAACTACTTCTATGCTTGATACTACTGTGCCACTTGGTGAATTTCTTGATGAACAACTTGCTAGGGCTAGAGAGATTGAAAATATTGAATCTGATAATACTGATGAAATTGATGATGAAGACTTGCCTGTTATTCCTGAGGGTTATGTTTTTGATAAAGAAGCTTCTTTAGCTATTTTAGCTTGCAAAGATAGATACGAACTCAAGAGGTTATTAGCTAAATGGAACAAGCAATCTCTAAATGCTAGAAGGAAACCTGACACTACTTTTGCTACTTCACCTATCTGTGTTACCGATAAGGATTATGAATTCTCTGTTGATCCTGATATAATTACTTTGGTTGAATCTGATCCTTTTCATGGCTATGAATCTGAAACTGTTGTGGCACATCTTGCTAAATTAAATGATATAGCCACCTTGTTCACTAAAGATGAGAGAACTCGCTACTTTTATATCCTTAAAATATTTCCGTTCTCATTAAAGGCTGATGCTAAGATATGGTTCAATTCTCTTGATCCTGGTTGTGTGCGTAGTCCCCAGTATATGATTTATTACTTCTCTGCTAAATATTTCCCTGCTCATAAGAAACAAGCTGCTTTAGGGGATATATATAATTTTGTGCAAATTGAAGAAGAGAGTCTCCCACAAGCTTGGGGGAGGCTTCTCCAATTACTTAATGCTTTGCCTGATCATCCTCTTAAGAAAAATGAATACTTGATATCTTTTATAATGGACTAACCGATGCCTCCAGAGATTACCAGGATAGTTGTGTTGGTTCTGCTTTCAGGGAAAGAACACCGGGTGAAGCTGAAATTCTATTGAACAATATGTTGACAGATGAAAATAATTGGACACCTCCGGAGCCAATTCATGAGCCTATTCCTAAACCAACTCCGAAGAAGAGGGGTATTCTATTTCTCAGTCCTGAAGATATGCAAGAGGCAAAGAAATCTATGAAAGAAAAAGGTATTAAAGCTGAAGATGTTAAGAATTTACCTCCTATTGAAGAAATATATGGTCTTAATTTACCGCCTGTTGAAGAAACATATGGTATCAATCCTTTACCTATTGAAGAAACGCATGGTCTTGATAACCCGACACAGGTAGTAAAGGTAAACTCTCTCTATAGATATGATAAAGCTGAAATCCCATCTACTAAGTTTGCTAGCCCATGCTTAGATGAGTTTGATAAATTTATGGTTAAGCAAGAAGATTTTAATGCTTATTTTGGTAGACAATTGAAATACAATTCAAATATGCTTGGACACTTGGGGTGATTATATGGCTAATGTCAATGGTGAACTTAAACTTATTAGTAAAGATGTTTCTATGGTTACCACTCAAGTAGAACAAGTACTTAAAGCTCAAAATAATTTGCTCAATGAATTGAATAGTAAGAATAATGATAATGTTGTTAGAGTGGCTACTAGAACTGGTAGAATGACTCAGGAACCTTTGTATCCTGAAGGCCATCCTAAGAGAATTAAGCAAGATTCTCAGAGAAATAATATAGATGCACCTAGTCCTTCTAAAAGGAAGAAAAAGAAAAATGATAGGACTTTGCATGCTTCTAGTGAACCTGTTATTGAAACACCTGAGAATCCAAATGATATTTCTATTTCTGATGCTAAAACTCAATCTGGTAATGAACCTGAAACTAGTGATAATGTTCATGATGATGCTCAACCTAGTAATGATAATGATATAGAAATTGAACCTGCTGTTGATCTTGATAACCCACAATTAAAGAATCAATGTTATGATAAGAAAGACTTTGTTGCTAGGAAAGACATTAAAGAAAGAGAACCATGGGTTCAGAAACCCATGCCTTTTCCTCCCAAACCATCCAAGAAAAAGGATGATGAGGATTTTGAGCGCTTTGCTGAAATGATTAGACCTATCTTTTTGCATATGCGATTAACTGATATGCTCAAAATGAATCCTTATGCTAAGTATATGAAAGATATTGTTACAAATAAAAGAAAGATACCAGAAGATGAAATTTCCACCATGCTTGCTAATTATACTTTTAAGGGTGGAATACCAAAGAACTTGGAGATCCCGGTGTACCAACTATACCATGCTCCATTAAAAGAAACATTGTTAAAACTGCTTTATGTGATCTTGGAGCCGGTGTTAGTGTTATGCCTCTCTCTTTATATCGTAGACTTGATTTGAATAAGTTGACACCTACTGAAATATCTTTGCAAATGGCTGATAAATCAACTGCTATACCAGTCGGTATTTGTGGGGATATGCCTGTTGTAGTTGCAAATGTTACTATTTTAACGGACTTTGTTATTCTTGATATTCCCGAGGACGATAGTATGTCTATTACTCTTGGAAGACCCTTTTTGAATATTGTAGGGGCTGTTATTGATTGCACTAAAGGCAATGTCACTTTTCATGTTAATGGTAATGAGCATACGGTACACTTTCCGAGGAAACAACCTCAAGTTCATAGTATCAACTCTATTGAAAAAATTCCATCAATTATATTTGGAGGTTTTGAATTTCCTCTTCCTACTGTGAAGAAGAAATATGATATTCTTATTATTGGGGATGTGCCTATCCCCGTTGAGGTAACATAGTGTTATTCGAAATTTCTCCGGTTCCATGTTATTCGAAATGAGTTTGTTAACTAGACCTGATCAACCTTGTTAGTGGATTCCTTTTGATGAGCATGAGATGGATGAAACTAGAAGGCACAACCTTGTGTACCCCACATTTACTTTCTGTTATTTATATTAAATAAAATAAAAATAGTATTTTCCTGTCTGTTATCTAATTATCCGTGCAATATAAAAATACCCTAAAAATAAAAGTTCTCCAAATGCCCTGAAATTTAAATATGATTTTTTCTAGAATATTTTAGAATATTTGGCACTGAGAACACAACAGGGGGGGTCAACCACCTGCCCACGAGGGTGGAGGGCGCACCCCCTGCCTCGTGGGCCCATGGTGGCCCTCCTCCACTTATCCTTTCACCCACACACTCCTTCTTCCTCCCACAAACACGAACAACCAGCTCAAACCCGAGTCCAAGCTCGTTTTGCTGCCATTTTCGATCTCCTTGCTCAAAGCACCTCTCACAAAACTGCTTGGGGAGATTGTTCCTTGGTATGTGACTCCTCCATTGGTCCAATTAGTTTTTGTTCTAGTGCTTTATTCATTGAAAATTTGTGTTGCCTAGGTGACCATGTTCTTGAGCTTGCATGTCAAATTTATATGGTTCCAAGTAGCTTTGATGCATGATATAGGCTCTAGGCACTTGTATGAGTAGTTGCTATCAATATTATTGAGTTTGGTTCACTTTTATTTTGAAGTTACTATTTTCTTTTTAGAATTTTTCAGAGGAAGAAAAATGATTAGGAAAATGTTCCAAGGTGGTTCCTCAAGGAAGCAAGGACCCAGGCTTGCAATGCGTGATGCTGATGAAGAGCCACCAAGAGACGCTCCAGTGCGTCCTTGTGAGTGGCCTTCTGAAAATTTTATGGATCGAGCAGGAATTAAGGAAGAATTCAACGCATATTTGCGTAACACCGATCTTTTGAGCTTCGAGGAAGAGAAGTGCAACCAGTATCACAATATCACTAGTACCTTTGTGAGGAGGTTTGAATTTTCATCTTCACGTAATTCTCCAACTGTCCTATTTGATCTTTATGAAAATTCTTATACTATGGACTTAGAGGATTTTACCACTGCTTGCAAACTTCCACAATGGGGTAGTATAAGGGATCCTCGCAAATCTGAATTTAGAGATTTTCTTGCTAGCATAACTGTGGGAGAATCTAGAGTTATAACACAAGCTACCATAGGGAGCATTCACTTTCCTGCTATACATTATTTTGCTTTCTTCATAGGTAGATGCATTAATGGTAAAGATGAGGCATGTCACATGTGTGTCCCTGACCTTAGTATTCTTAGGAGTGATGTGTTAGGAGACAAATCTTATAATTAGGGAGCCATTGTTGCACGTAGGTTGCATCTTAATAGATTTAATGGAGATTTCTTTGGAGGATTAATGCAACCCGCATAGCTAATTTTCTTGGTGTAGCCATACGCGAAGATGATATTGAATTACCACCTGCTTACCTAGACTTTAATGCTATGGTTCACCACCAGTTTGTCGAGAGGAATGAATCACCTCTCCAATATCGACTAATCTTTGACAGACGCCATGCTGTCCATATTACTCTCCCTGCTCCTGCCTTCTTTGATCGTCAGGCAAAAGGAAGATATGTTCTTAGCAGAGAGGAGGCAGATGAGTACGAGAGGAGAGCGGAGGCCGCTTGTCGCCACGCTGCAGCTCAGGAGGTGATAGACAATGCATCTCAGTACGACCCCAACTATTATTATGGATATCCGTTAGGCCAGCCGTGGCCATAGACCAACTTAGGCCAAAAGCCTAAGCTTGGGGGAGTACGTATTTCTCACCGACATTACATTTATGTTCACACACTCATTGCTAGATGTCGGTTCTCATACGTTTTCATTGTATCATCCATGCTAGTTTATTTTCTTTTTATGCTTTCTTTTTGTGTGTTTAATAAACCTTAAGAAAAAACCAAAAAAATTAGTTGTAGCTTCTAATTAGTTTACTTCCAATGCTTGTAGTAGTAATTAAAAAGAAAACCCAAAAAGATTTCTTGTTCTTCTTTTACTTGTTGGGAGCTCTCCCGTGTAAATAGTTTTATTTCTTTTCTTTTGTTTGGGGGTCGATAGGAGAAGACCATAATTAAATTGTTGAAGGGGCTCTTATATGCATTATTGTTGATCTGACAAAAGAGCCCATATTGCCTTGTTTTCTCCTGTTTATTGAATGCTTGCAGATTCCAGCTTAGTCCAATGCACGTGCACTATTATTATTATTATTATTATTCACATCGTTCGGTCGTGCAAGTGAAAGGCAATTATGACGATATATGATGGACTGACTGAGATAAGAAAGGCTGGTATGAACTCGACCTCTTTTGTTTTTGTAAATATGATTAGTTCATCGTTCCTGATTCAGCCTATTATGAATAAACATGTTTGCAATGACAACTAGAGATCATAGTTTCCTGTGCCATGCTTGATTAGCTATGAGTTATAATGGTTTACCTTGCGTGCCAACATGCTATTAAAATGGTTATGATGTGGTATGATAGGGTGGTATCCTCCTCTGAATGATTTAAGTGACTTGACTTGGCGCATGTTCACACATGTAATTGAAACAAAATCAACATAGCCTTCACGATATTTATGTTCATGGTGGATATATCCTACTCATGCTTGCATTCGGTGTTGATTAATTTTAATGCATGTTCATGACTGTTGTCGCTCTCTAGATGGTTGCTTCCCAGTCTTTTGCTAGCCTTCACCTGTACTAAGAGGGAATACTGCTTGTGCAACCAAACTCCATAAACCCCAAAGTTATTCCACATGAGTCCACTATACCTACCTATACACGGTATCTACCTGCCGTTCCAAGTAAATTTGTATGTGCCAAACTCTAAACCTTCAAGTAAATATCCTATTTTGTATGCTTGAATAGCTCATGTATCAACTAGGGCTGTCTGTATCTTCCATGTTAGGCGGGTTATTCTCCAGAGGAGTGGACTCCGCTCCTCACTCACGAGAAAGTGGCTGGTCACCTGGATGCCCAGTCCCATGCTTTATGCAAACTAAATCAAAATAATTGCAAACAAAACTCCCCCTGGGACTCTTGTTAGTTGGAGGCACTCGTTGTTTCGAGCAAGCCATGGATTGATGCTTGTTGGTGGAGGGGGGAGTATAAACTTTACCATTCTATTTGGGAACCGCCTATAATGTGTGTACCATGGAAGATATTGCCATCTCTTGGTTGTTACGTTGACAATGAAAGTATACCGCTCAAAATATTATTCATCTCTATTTCAAAACCGAGCTCTAGCACCTCTACAAATCCCTGCTTCCCTCTGCGAAGGGCCTATCTATTTACTTTTATGCTGAGTCATCATCCTCTTATTAAAAAGCACCAGTTGGAGAGCACCGCTGTCATTTGCATTCATTATTGTTAGTTTACATTGAGTATGACTTGACTGGATCTCTTTTACCATGAATTACAATGTCTAGTCAGTCCTTGGTCTTTAAAGGTGCTCTGCATTTATGTTTTGCGGTCTTAGAAAGGGCTAGCGAGATACCATCTTGTTATATCATATTATGATTGTTTTGAGAAAGTGTTGTCACCCGAGATTTATTATTATTGCTCGCTAGTTGATTATGCTATTGATATGAGTAAACTTGAGACCTAAGCGTTATTGCGAATGTGGTTAGTTATAATCTTTGCTGAAAACTTGAATGCTGGCTTTAGATATTTACAACAACAAGAGAAAACAGAGTTTGTAAAAGTTTTTCTTTATCACTTTCAGTTTGTCAACTGAATTGCTTGAGGACAAGCAAAGGTTTAACCTTGGGGGAGTTGATACGTCTCCGTCGTATCTACTTTTCCAAACACTTTTGCTCTTGTTTTGGACTCTAACTTGCTTGATTGGAATGGAACTAACCCGGACTGACGCTGTTTTCAGCAGAATTATCATGGTGTTATTTATGTGCAGAAACAAATGTTCTCGGAATGACCTGAAACTTCACGTAGCAACTTTTTGGAAAATATAAAAAATACCTACAAAAGATGAAGGCCAGGGGCCCACCACCTGTCCACGAGGGTGGGGGGCGCGCCTGCCCCCCTAGGGCATGCCCCCTACCTCGTGGGCCCCCTGGAGCTCCTCCGACTCCAACTCCAACTCTATATATTGTGTTTCAGGGAGAAAAAAATCATAGAGAAGAATTCATTGTGTTTTACGATACGGAGCCGCCACCAAGCCCTAAAACCTCTCGGGAGGGCTGATCTAGAGTCCATTCGGGGCTCCGGAGAGGGGAATCCATCGCCATCGTCATCATCAACCATCCTCCATCACCAATTTCATGATGCTCACCGCCGTCCGTGAGTAATTCCATCGTAGGCTTGCTGGACGGTGATGGGTTGGATGGGATCTATCATGTAATTGAGTTAGTTTTGTTAGGGTTTGATACCTAGTATCCACTATGTTCTGAGTTGACTTTGCTATGCTTAATGCTTGTCACTAGGGCCCGAGTGCCATGATTTCAGATCTGAACCTATTATGTTTTCATCAATATATGAGAGTTCTTGATCCTATCTTGCAAGTCTATAGTCACCTATTATGTGTTATGATCCGTTGACCCCGAAGTGACAATAATCGGGATACTTACCGGTGATGACCGTAGTTTGAGGAGTTCATGTATTCACTATGTGTTAACGATTTGTTCCGGTACTCTATTAAAAGGAGTCCTTAATATCCCTTAGTTTCCGTAAGGACCCCGCTGCCACGGGAGGGTAGGACAAAAGATGGCATGCAAGTTCTTTTCCATAAGCATGCATGACTATATTCGGAATACATGCCTACATTACATTGATGAACTGGAGCTAGTTCTGTGTCACCCTAGGTTATGACTGTTACATGATGAACCGCATCCGGCATAATTCTCCATCACCGATCCATTGCCTACGAGCTTTCCATATATTGTTCTTCGCTTATTTACTTTTCCGTTGCTATTGCTATCATCACTACAAAATACCAAAAACATTACTTTTATTACTGTTACCTTTTGCTATAGTTACCACTACTATCATATTACTTTGCTACTAAATACTTTGCTGCAGATACTAAGTTTCCACGTGTGGTTGAATTGACAACTAAGCTACTAATACTTGAGAATATTCTTTGGCTCCCCTTGTGTCGAATCAATAAATTTGGGTTGAATACTTTACCCTCGGAAACTGTTGCGATCCCCTATACTTGTGGGTTATCAAGACTATTTTCTGGTGCCATTGCCGGGGAGCATAGCTCTATTCTTTGAGTCACTTGGGATTTATATCTGCTTATCATTATGAAGAACCTGAAAGATCCAAGAACCAAGATTTATCCCTCAACTATGAGGGGAGGTAAGGAACTGCCATCTAGCTCTGCACTTGATTCACCTTCTGTTTTGAGTAAGCTTGCGACACCTAAACCTGCTTCTGCTATTCGTTCTGATTTGTCGCATGTTATTAATGATGCCACTTCTGCTATACATGATACTTATGATTAAACTGCTTCTATGGTTGATACTACTGTGCCACTTGGTGAATTTCTTGATGAACAACTTCCTAGGGCTAGAGAGATTGAAAATATTGAATCTGATAATACTAATGAAATTGATGATGAAGACTTGCCTGTTATTCCTGAGGGTTATGTTTTTGATAAAGAAGCTTCTTTAGATATTTTAGCTTGCAAAGATAGATACGAACTCAAGAGGTTATTAGCTAAATGGAAAAAGCAATCTCTAAATGCTACAATGAAACCTGACCCTACTTTTGCTACTTCATCTATCTGTGTTACCGATAAGGATTATGAATTCTCTATTGATCCTGATATAATTACTTTGGTTGAATCTGATCCATTTCATGGCTATGAATCAGAAATTGTTGTGGCACATCTTGCTAAATTAAATGATATAGCCACCTTGTTCACTAAAGATGAGAGAACTCGCTACTTTTATATCCTTAAAATATTTTTGTTCTCATTAAAGGGTGATGCTAAGATATGGTTTAATTCTGTTGATGCTGGTTGTGTGCGTAGTCCCTAGTATATGATTTATTACTTCTCTACTAAATATTTCCCCGCTCATAAGAAACAAGCTACTTTAAGGGATATATATAATTTTGTGCAAATTGAAGAAGAGAGTCTCCCACAAGCTTGGGGGAGGCTTCTCCAATTACTTAATGCTTTGCCTGATCATCCTCTTAAGAAAAACGAAATACTTGATATCTTTTATAATGGACTAACCGATGCCTCCAGAGATTACCTGGATAGTTGTGTTGGTTCTGTTTTTAGGGAAAGAACACCGGGTGAAGCTGAAATTCTATTGAATAATATGTTGACAAATGAAAATAATTGGACACCTCCGGAGCCAATTCATGAGCCTATTCCTAAACCAACTCCGAAGAAGAGGGGTATTCTATTTCTCAGTCCTGAAGATATGCAAGAGGCAAAGAAATCTATGAAAGAAAAAGGTATTAAAGCTGAAGATATTAAGAATTTACATCCTATTGAAGAAATACATGGTCTTAATTTACCGCCTATTGAAGAAACATATGATATCAATCCTTTACCTATTGAAGAAACTCATGGTCTTCATAACCCAACACAGGTAGTAAAGGTAAATTCTCTCTATAGATATGATAAAGCTGAAATCCCATCTACTAAGTTTGCTAGCCCATGCTTAGATGAGTTTGATAAATTTATGGTTAAGCAAGAAGATTTTAATGCTTATTTTGGTAGACAATTGAAATACAATTCAAATATGCTTGAACACTTGGGGTGATTATATGGCTAATGTCAATGGTGAACTTAAACTTATTAGTAAACATGCTTCTATGGTTACCACTCAAGTAGACCAAGTACTTCAAGCTCAAAATGATTTGCTCACTGAATTGAATAGTAAGAATAATGATAATGCTGTTAGAGTGGCTACTAGAACTGGTAGAATGACTCAGGAACCTTTGTATCCTGAAGGCCATCATAAGAGAATTAAGCAAGATTCTTAGAGAAATAATATAGATGCACCTAGTCCTTCTAAAAGGAAGAAAAAGAAAAATGTTAGGACTTTGCATGCTTCTAGTGAACCTGTTATTGAAACACCTGAGAATCCAAATGATATTTCTATTTCTGATGCTGAAACTCAATCTGGTAATGAACCTGAAACTAGTGATAATGTTAATGATAATGGTCATGATGATGCTCAACCTAGTAATGATAATGATATAGAAATTGAACCCGCTGTTGATCTTGATAACCCACAATCAAAGAATCAACGTTATGATAAGAAATACTTTGTTTCTAGGAAATACGGTAAAGAAAGAGAACCATGGGTTCAAAAACCCATCCCTTTTCCTCCCAAACCATCCAAGAAAAAGGATGATGAAGATTTTGAGCGCTTTGCTGAAATGATTAGACCTATCTTTTTGCATATGCGATTAACTAATATGCTCAAAATGAATCCTTATGCTAAGTATATGAAAGATATTGTTACAAATAAAAGAAAGATACCGGAAGCTGAAATTTCCACCATGCTTGCTAATTATACTTTTAAGGGTGGAATACCAAAGAAACCTGGAGATCCCGGTGTACCAACTATACCATGCTCCATTAAAAGAAACTATGTTAAAACTACTTTATGTGATCTTGGAGCCGGTGTTAGTGTTATGCCTCTCTCTTTATATCGCAGACTTGATTTGAATAAGTTGACACCTACTGAAATATCTTTGCAAATGGATGATAAATCAACTGCTATACCTGTCAGTATTTTCTAGCCATTTAATGACCGTAATTCAAATTTGAACTACACCTACATGCAACGCGTAACTGAAACGGTTTGAAAAATCATATTTGTGTACTTGTGTGCGGGTTAATTCCATGTGCAGTAAACTATAAGGAATTTTCAAACATATTTGTATCACGACATGGACACATATGCATGGAGTGGCATGGCATTTTAATTCCAAAAAAAAATTGGAAACACATGAAACCTTGGTTGATGTAATGTCAGGCCACCAAGATGATGTGGTAAAGAAAATTTGCATGTTTGACGAAAGTTTGGACACACACCCCTCACAAACCGGAGCAACTCGCTAGAAGGTTCATTGTTCCGAGAGGGAACAATGCATGTTTGATGACGAACGGGAGATAGCTTCCTCTTACGGCCTTCAAATTTTTCTACGTCTAACATGCACTCCTACAACTGTAATGTGAAATTTTGGTAAATTCTAGGGGTCATTTGACCTTTTAAAGACATTTAAGTGATTTTCTAACCATTTAATGACCGTAATTCAAATTAGAACTACATCTACATGCAACGCCTGACCAAAACATTTTGAAAAATCATATATGTGTACTTGTGTGCGAGTTAATTCCATGCGTACTAAATTAGAAGGAATTTTCAAACATATTGGTCTCACGACATGGACACATGCATACGTATGCATGGAGTGACATGTCATTTTAATTCAGAAAATAGAAAAATGATGAGAAACACATGAAACCTTGGTTGATGTAATGTCATGCCACCAAGATGATGTGGTAAAGAAATTGGCATGTTTGACGAACGTTTGGACACGCACCCCTCACAAACCGGAGCAACTCGCTAGAAGGTTCGTGGTTTCGAGAGGGAACAATGCATGTTTGATGACGAACGGGAGATAGCTTCCTCTTACGGCCTTCAAATTTTTCCCTATGTTTAACGTGCGTTAATACAACTGTCATGTGAAAATTTGGTAAATTTCAGGGGTCAATTGACATTTTAAAGACATTTAAGTGATTTTCTAACCATTTAATGACCGTAATTCAAATTTGAACTACATCTACATGCAAAGCCTAACCATAACGGTTTGAAAAATCATATTTTTGTGTACTTGTGTGCGAGTTAATTCCATGTGCAGTAAATTCGAAGGAATTTTCAAACATATTGGTGTTAAGGCATGGGCACATTCATGGAGTGCATGACATGGCATTTTAATTCCAAAAAATTAAAAAAATGATCAAAAAAACATGAAACCTTGCTTGATTTAATGTCATGCCACCAAGATGATGTGGTAAAGAAATTGGCATGTTTGACAAAAGTTTGGATACACACACCCCTCACAAACCGGAGAAACTCGCTAGAAGGTTCGTGGCTCCGAGAGGGAACAATGCATGTTTGATGACGAACGGGAGATAGCTTCCTCTTACGGCCTTCAATTTTTTTCAACATCTAACATGCACTACTACAACTGTGATGTGAAATTTTGGAAAATTCTAGGGGTCATTTGACCTTTCAAAGACATTTAAGTGATTTTCTAATAATTTAATGACCGTAATTCAATTTTGAACTACATCTACATGCAACGCCTAAACAAAACAGTTTGAAAAATCATATCAGTGTACTTGTGTGCGAGTTAATTCCATGTGCAGTAAATTAGAAGGAATTTTCAAACATATTGGTCTCACGACATGAACACATGCATACGTATGCATGGAGTGACATGGCATTTTAATTCAAAAAAAAAATTAGAAAAATGATCAGAAACACATGAAACCTTGGTTGATGTAATGTCATCCCACCAAGATGATGTGGTAAAGAAATTGGCATGTTTAACAAACATTTGGACACACACCCCTCACAAACCGGAGCAACTCGCTAGAAGGTTCGTGGTTCCGAGAGGGAACAATGCATGTTTGATGACGAACGGGAGATAGCTTCCTCTTACGGCCTTCAAATTTTTCCTACGTTTAACGTGCACTAATACAACCATCATGTGACAATTTGGTAAATTTCACGGGTCATTTGACCTTCTAAAGACATTTAAGTGATTTTCTAACCATTTAGTGACCGTAATTCAAATTTGAACTACATCTACATGCAACGCCTAACCAAAACGGTTTAAAAAATCATATTTTTGTGTACTTGTGTGCGAGTTAATTCCATGTGCAGTAAATCCGAATGAATTTTCAAACATATTGGTCTCAAGGCATGGGCACATGCATGGAGTGCATGCCATGGCATTTTAATTCCAAAGAAAATAAAAAATGATCAAAAAAACATGAAACCTTGCTTGATTTAATGTCATGCCACCAAGATGATGTGGTAAAAAATTGGCCTGTTTGACGAAAGAGTTGACACACACCCCTCACAAACCGGAGAAACTCACTAGAAGGTTCGTGGTTCTGAGAGGGAACAATGCATGTTTGCTGACGGACAGGAGATAGCTTCCTCTTACGGCCTTCATATTTTTTCCTATGTTTAACATGCACTAATACAACTGTCATGTGAAAATTTGGAAATTTTCAGGGGTCATTTGACCTTTTAAAGACATTTAAGTGATTTTCTAACCATTTAATGACCGTAATTGAAATTTGAACTACATCTACATGCAACGCCTAACCTAGACGGTTTGAAAAATCATATTTTTGTGTACTTGTGTGCGAGTTAAAAAATCATCAGACGATGTAAATATCTGGTGTTCCAAAAAGAAAATGTAAAGATCTGGCAAGACAACCGGCCCCCACACGATTGGCAGTCTATCTCGCGGCTCGAGGTTTGGTAGGTGATGGCGGGGATCATTAATCAGACACGGTTCTGCATTGGAAACCGTTAGCTATTATGTTCACACACGGATTTTGCTGCGGGAATCGTGTGTAATTCAAACTACAGTACTCATAAATTCCGGCGACCGGCGTTTGTACTGTCCTCATCGATCTATATTCCGGCCGCCAATAAATACTACCTTGCTCACATCGTCCTGCCTGCATTCTCATCTACATCCCCCCTCGCTGGCCCTCTCTCTCTCTCTCAAATCTCTGCCATGGTGCCGCCGGTCTGCCCACGCACCGACGAGGAGTCACTGTCGGTGTCAAAACTGGCGGATCTAGGGCCGCCCAAGTGCTTCGTTCTTTTTTCTTTCCATGTTGTTTCACATGATTCACTGTGTTCATCTAACTATTTGCGTATGTCTTCTTGTTTGCAAACAGAGAATTCCTAGAGCAACGAGGGGTCGTTCAACAACCCGGGCGACCGTGTCTAAGTTTCTCTTACCATGCCCAGCCTTGGTGTGAATGAACCTGCTTAATATACCGTAAGTACAAAGGATGGTCGCATGATGATTGATGCTAAAGGATGGTCAAGGTTCAAATCTAAATCATATCTTGCGGTAGGGGATGATGTCAAAATAGAACTTTCTCGGCAAGGAGAGCTGGTCCAAATCAACTTTGAAATTCTTTAGTAGCAGCACGCAAGTGCCGAACTGATCTATCCTCTGAGAGATTTTGATGTAATACTCTGGCATGGTGAAACAAGTGGCATGTGTGTATAAGTAGTACGACGGTATCGTTGATAGAATTGCAACTCTGATTGCTTGTTAGGAACTATCGTTTGATTTCATTCCAATAGCTATCGTGCTTTATTCAATTTTGTGTATTCACCTTGTGACAACATCTAAAACCAGTGCCGTACCGACTGCTTGCAATATGAAAAGCGCTGAGGTAGAACACATGGGCCCCCAAACATGCAGGCCCACCAGCCTATGGCCCAAAGTCCAAAAACGTGAGCCTGTCTAAGTATTTCTCAACTGAACCCCCATAATGCCCGTGCGTTGCACGTAACATCAAGATGCATTTGTATGAGTATTTTATCTTGTGAGAGAAACGGATAAATGAGGGAAGGCCTTATTTGCAAATGTGGAGAGGTGTGTGGGTACCTTTTTGCAAAATTGCCATAGTTTCCTTCCTATCCGTCAGATATAAATTGAACGGCCTATATTGCAGGATGGCAGGCACACCTCATCACCAACTCGTCTATACCGTGTTAAAAAACTATGTTGTTTATAATTATATATGTTATATATATTCCCCTTGATTTTTCTTATGTATAAAGTTGTGATATAAAAGACCTTTATATTTCTTTACAGAGGGAGTATCTCTCTGTCAAAAATATATTTATGTGTAACTAGTTACTCCTGTCTTTCTACTTCCTTTCGATGATATGTGGGGCATCCGACAACAGGGTCTACGTGCCATATGCACCAAATTAGAGTGCACAACTGCACGGTAGAGACACCCTGGTCATAGCGCCGCAGTAATGCCTAATGAGCCGTCAAAGCACAAAAAAAACCACCTTTCCAGCTTTAGCAATAAGTTGGACGGACGAAGCGGCAATATTTCACTGGGCCTGAATCCCCTTCTCCCTCGTCTGCTTGTTCAGAGAAAACCCTCGCCCATAAAAAAAACTGCTCGGCGATTTCATAGGGTTTTCTCATGGAGAACATGGTACGAATTCTTCATCCATCCCCAATAAAGCCAAGTCCCTTGGTCGCGGGTACTCCTAGGATGGCAGCCGCCGCACTTGTGTGTTTCATTTGCAGTGCCCAAAGTGCGAGGACCCTACAGGTTTCTGCACCCTCGGTGAGATGCCACACTTGTTCCTTATCATCCTAACACAGGATTTTAAAACGCGCATAGTCTGTTCCTAGAATCCTCTTTTCTATCCGACAGGGTGGGTTTTTTTGAACATGCTGTCGACTAATTTGGAAATTTGGATTGCTATATTTGGATAAAAGGTACTAGTACCATGGTCAACACTAACGTGCGGGAGGAAATTACTTCTAGATTTGTGTCGGGTGGTAGGTGTGACATATGCCAACGGGTGGCTTATCATTGTGGGAGCCAATAAGACGTCACCAGTGCCTGGAAACGGGATGAGGCGATGACATGCACGCCGACGAATCTTACCCAGCTTTGGGGCTCTCCGTGGAGATAACACCCCTACTGCTGCTCTGCGGGGTCTCCGCATGATCACTAGATGAATAAGTAGCTACACGATGCTCCTTGAGCTGTTTGGCGAGAGGAGGAAGAAGGGAAAGGCTTGCTCTCTTCTCCTCCCTACGTGGTGTCTAAAACTAGCAGGGATCGATCTCCCTTTGCATGGATGCCCTGGGGGTTTATATAGGCCTACCCCCCGGGGGTACGATGGTAATCCGGCTGGGCGCGGGGCCCAGTCGTCTGTGTCTACGCCCTCCGACTTCTGCGCCGACTGCTGGGGCCCGCCGGCTTGTGGGTCCCGCCGGCTGCTGGCTCCTTGGTCGACAGGCAGGCCCCACTGTCTAGGGCCTTGTCGGCGGCTGGTTACTGTTCCTTAATCTTGGTAACGAGGGCTTCACTGAGGTGGGCATGGCTACAGTGCTGCCGCCCGGCGGGCGATCGCTGTAGCCTCACCGCGTCTTGTCTCCTTAATGGGGTGTCTTCTTCGAGGGAGGTGGCAAGCCGGCTGTGGGGAGCCGGCTCTATCTTGGGCCGACTGGGGGAGGCCTGGCCGCCTTCGGGTGTCTCTCTGCCCGAAGGGGCCCACCGCCCGCGGGCCGCGCCGGCAGTCCGTCGTGGTTGACATCAGGGTCATCGTGGCAACAGTGCCGCGCCGGACGGGTCATGGCCACCCGTACGGCGCACTGTGCCAGGCGTGCTCCGAGATTCGGGGGTGGCAGGCTTCACTGTAGCCACGCCCCATCACATCGCCGTTATGTGGATGCAGACTTCGAGGGTACGATCTTGACCGCTTTATGGGGCTTCTTGGAGTCGGCCCTCTCGCGGCCGGCTTCTCGGAGCCAGCCCTCCCGTGGCCTTTCTTCATGAGGGCTGAAGTCGGGCCGCCTTCCGATAGCCGGCCTCGAGACAGCCGGCAAAGGGAAGGCGGCCATGTGTCTTGGATTCTTGAGGGCCGAATCGGCTCGTAATTTTTTCAGAAGGGCCAGGGGGAGCTGGCTAGGCTACCCATGGTTATTTACTCCAACAGTAGTCCCCGAAGCTGATCGAGCTTCGAGGCGGACAAAGGGACGAGAAGCTAGGTCAGCTTCCTATCCGGAGGGGCCGGCTTTTGCGTGTGCACGCCGTCTTCGGAAAGCTCCGTTTCTTGTAGGCGGGAACGTGGGTCGCCCTGCGAGCTGACCCCGCGCCATTCCGCGGGCCACGTGGCGAGGAAGTCCTGCCAACGCACGCGCACGACGGGACGCCGCCGCAGGCCCGGGCCCGCCACTCGCGGGCCTCGGTCCGAGCGCGGATCTTCTGCGGCCCACATGGACCGCTCGCCTCCCCGTGGCAGTTTTATTCTGCCATCAAGGCACAATAATCGCGGGACGTGGGGGAGTGGGCGCAGTTGATCCCCATGTTCCCCCACGCTGTGCCTCCTCGGCTCCGCCGCGCGGTCTATAAGTAGGAGGAGGAGGGGGAGCGGCAGAGGTTCGTGCGCTCTCCCTCACTCTGCCCCTTCTCGCCCTCCTTCTTCTTCTCTTCGCCGCAGCAACTCTTCGCAGCACCGTTCCGCCGTCGCTTCGTCTTGCTCCCTGCCGCAGCAACCCTTTGCCGCGCCGTTTCGCCGTCGCTTCGTCTTGCTCCCTGCCGCATTGCTCCCATGGCGTTGTTGAGCTCGTGGGATGGCTCCAACGTCCACGAGGACCACGTCGAGTTCCTCCGCCGGACACGGCGTCTGCCCGGCGAGAACCTAGTGCGGGTTCGTCAAGCGCCAGCGAGGGAGATTTCACCGGCACCGGAGGAGGGTGAGCGGGTGATCTTCCGCTCGCACTGCCTGCGCGGCTTCGGCCTCCCGGCGAGCGGATTCCTTCGAGCCTTCCTCGAATTCTACCACCTCCAGCCACATCACCTCACGCCCAACACGGTGATGCTGCTGTCGGCCTTCGTCACCCTGTGCGAGGGTTTTCTTGGAGTTCTCACCATGCTCGAGCTCTGGGGGGAGTTCTTCCAAAGCAAGCTCGGCACCGTCGTCGCAAGCGTGCCCGCCCCCTGCGGAGCCTTCATTGCCATGAGGCGGGCGAGCGAGAACAATCCGTTCCCGTCCATTCCGCTGATCCAGTTGGTGAAGCTTTGGCAGAAGTCTTATTTTTATGTGAAGAACGTCGCCCAGAAAGGCGACCACGTCAACCTGCCGGCTTACGTAGTCGGCCCGCCGGCTGGGAGGCAACCTTCGTGGAGCTATCGGGCCAGGTCGCTGTCTCAGGCCGGGAACGCAACCGTCTCCCGGCTTCGGGTGATGATCCAGTCGAAGGGCCTGACTGGGGCCGACTTGGTGGCCGCCTTCGTGGAGCGCCGAGTTCTTCCGCTCGAAGGCCGACCTCACATGATCTGCCAGATGAGCGGCCGCTTCGACCCGTGCCGGTTGAGCACCAGGGAGATGCCTCATGCAGAGTTGTCTTACATGGTGAATTACATCTCCAACTGCAAGCTCGCCGAGGATTGGCCATACGGCAAGGAGCCGTATTCCCGCGCCAACCCTCTGCCTTCCGTAAGTTCTTTCTTCTTTTCTTCCTTTTTGTAGCCGGCCTCATGATAGCCGACTCTTGATCAATTGGTTTGCTTTTAGCAGAACCCTCTTCTTCCGCCGACAGCCGAGGCCGCGGGGGTAGAGCGCCAGCTCCTCCCCGACCGCACGGTGGACGACACCGACGATTCAGACCTGGGAGCGGCCGCCATGGAAGACCCCATCGTGGGGGAAGGCGACGAGGCCGGAGGCGCGGGACTCGGGGCCAGCTTCGAAGACTGGCCGGACGACGACGAGGTCGAAGTCGCCCCGCACCGCCAGCCGGCGCCTGATCATCAAGGCGCGGGCTCGTCCGCCATGCCGGCTGCCCGTGGCGGTGCGCAGAAGCGCCGGGCCGCATCGACCTTCTTCCGCAGCTGGCCGAAGAAATCCAAGGCTTCCACGACAGCGACCAAGCGGGATGAGGCGGCCGCGAAGGCGGCCCGCTTCCGCAAGGTGGTGAAGCAGCCGCAGGCGGTCTCTGCGTAAGTCGTTGAATGTCTTGCGTATATTTTTTTTGTCTTTTTCGTCCGAACCTCTTCTAAACCTTTCTTTTCTTGCCGGACAGGGCGCCGCTTTCTCTCGAGCGAGGTCCTGGCGGCTCCGTAGTCGGGCCGACTAGAGGGTCCTCAAGCTCCCGCCGCGTGGACCCCCGCGCCGACCTTAGGGAGGCCACGGAGCGGAACGCGCGGGAGGCGCGGGAGGAGCGGGAGGCGGCGGAGCGAAGGGCCGCCCAGGCGACGAAGGAGCAGGCCGACGCGGCGGCCAAGGCTCGGGCGAAAGTGGCAGCCGCGGAGACGGAGGCGGAGGCCTCGCACAACCGGCCTCCGCTCCTCATTGTTCCCCTCCGCGCCGTGGACCCCAACATTCCCGTGCCCCGTCGGAGGAGGTCGACCAAGGCCCGCCGGTGATGGAGGGGCGGGAGGACCACGTGATCTTCGTGGAGGGGGCGTCACAGACGGCGCCGACTGGAGTGGGCCAAAGCGGCCAATCAGCTACGGTGCCAGAGCAGCCGTCCAGGGGCGAGCCAGAAGCAGGGGCCGGCCTCGAGGTGCAGCCGGCATTACGCCGGCGCACAGGGGGTGGCGCCTCCGCGCCGGAACCGCACCGAGCAGCGGGCGCCAGCCAGACGGCGGGGGCCCTGGAGGCGGCCAGCGCCAGCACGTCCGAGTGGACTCCCAGCGGGGGGACGGGCGAGCTGAACGCAGCGGCCCAGGAGGTCCAGAACCGGCTTCAAGCTCAGGCCGCCTCGCTGCAGCGATACACTCAAGAGATTCTCTCGACGCGGGCCGTCATCCGGGTGAGTCTTCTGGCCTTGGTTATTTTGTTCTTTTGGTTTCTTCTGTGGGGGCGCGTCAGCGCACCCACTGGGTGTAGTCCCCGAGTTCCGAGCCGGCTGCTGCGCAGGCGGCTTGGAACTTACTAGGTTCTGACAACTTAACTTATCCTTGCTTCCTGTATAATCTTTCAGGAGTATCACAACCTCCGTGCAGCCGCCTTCAACTCCCGGGCACAGGAGCTGGGCAGGAGAACCGAGGACCTGATCAGCAGCCGGAGTGCGTATTTGTTTCGTTCATCTCCTGTGGGGGCGCGTCAGTGCACCCACTGGGTGTAGTCCCCGAGATTCGGGCCGACTGCTGAGCAGCCGGGTTGGATCTTCCTTGACGACTTCACCTTATTAATTTCCTTTGTCTTCATGCTTGCAGGAGCCAATGCCGACTTGAGGGAGCAGCTCAGCGGGGCCCAGGCCGCCATTCGCGCCAAGGAAACCGAGTACAGCGCCTTGGTCCTGGAGCATGACCGCCTGATCAAGAAGTTGGCCGACCAGGAGGAGAGCCATAAGGCGGCCCTGAAGAAGGCGCAGGACAACGAGGACGCCCTGAAGGTCGAGTTCGAGACTGAAGCGGCGGGCTGGGCTGAAGCGAAGCAGGCGCTGAGCGAGGGCTTCAGCCGTATCGAGGATCTGATCGATGGTAAGTCGCCTTCTTCACTCCCTGCTTGCCCTTTGATCCCTGATTTGTGTTCTGACTTGTGCTGCTTTTTGTTCTCTGTGCAGACTACTTTCTCGGCTACTCCGTCTTCGCCACCCAATCCATCGAGGCCCATCGCAAGGCACGCCGGCAGGCGGGGGCTGAAATCGCGCCGGACGCAAGCCGGACGCTCGAGGAGCAGCTCTTGGCGGTCCAAGCCCGGCTGCAGCCGGCTCACCGTATGCTTCGCCGCCTCCAGCGCGCCGGGGCGCAGGTGTTGGCCGCCCTTTGGCCAAGCAAGACGATTTCCCGCACCCCGAATCGGACTACCGACTGGCTGGAGGTGGAGGTTGGCCGCTTCGAGGCCAGGAAGGCGTCGGCAGCCCAGCTTGGAGCTGGGCGGGCGCTGGAGTTCGTCCGAGCCTGGTATCCGGGGCTGAACCTGGACCAGCTGCGCACCTGGCGGCTGGAGGCCGACGAAGAGTTGGAGGAGGTGCGGCCGGCTATCGCTCAGCGTGCTTCGACGATCGCCGAGTGTACTGACATCAGCGTCTTCGCTCCTGAGATCAATGACAACGGCGTTACCCAGCCGGAGGAGTGGTTCGGGCTGGATCCGGCAGCGGGTGAAGACTCGGCAGAGGAGATCGCCTCCAGCGATGAAGGCGAAGACGACGAAGGAGAGGAAGGCAAAGACGTTGAGCCGACTGGTGAAGCGGGCAGCCAGCCTCAGCCTGATCGTGCCTCCGGCAACAAGGCGCGTGCTAGCGCGCCCTCTGCGGGAGGCGGTGATCATGCCGAGGTTCGCCAGCCGGCCACTCCTCCAGCCAGCACTGCCGTCTCCACCAACCTGCCCGACTCGCCAGTCACTCCCTTGGCCTAGTCTGCCGTCCTTGTTTTTTCCTGCTTGTTGCCTTTTGAACAACTTTATTAAACTTGCGCATTTCCACCCACTGGGCGTGTATTCGAACTATGTTGAATGCTGGCCTTTTGAAGGTCTTTTATGTAAATATTATTGTGTGTTTGGTTACCATTCATGTATGATTTTTATCCTTAGGCTGTTTCCTTTACCGCCTTTCCCTTCTGGGAAGGCAAGTACTCGTGCTTTCTTAGATTGGAGCGAGGTGAATGGAAGCCGGCCGGCCGGCTACTCTGGTAGCCGGTCGGCGGTGGGAGAAAAACCGGCTTTTGTTATATTAGTCCGTTAGTCCCTAGCCGTTTTCGTGTGGGCACCCGTTCCTGCCTTTAATTCTTGCCAGCCGGACAGCCGGTTCTTTGAACTGCGACTTTTGGCAAGAGAAGGCTTGGGAGCCGGCACACTACTTGTCTGACTGCGGGTAGGACTTCTAATATAACTCCAGGCGGCCAGTCCCCGGGCCGACTAGTCAAACCCGGTGCCGGACGGAAAAAGGAATGCAATGACAAGGCCATAAGCATGATACTTTTCATTCATAGATAAAAGATGGCAGTTCCCGAGGTGTGCTCGGGGGGCCTATTGTCTCGTACTTAGTACAAAAGTTAGCGTGATACGTACTGCATTTCAACTGTAAAACCTTCGGAGGAGGTTGGCGTTCCATGGTCGTTCTGACTCCTTGCCGGAGTCGTCTCTCTTTCGTGCCTTCGGCTTCTGCGCGTCGATCAGGTAGTATCAGTCATTGCCTAAGGCTCTGCTGATGACGAAGGGGCCCTCCCAAGGGGCCGAGAGCTTGTGCTGGCCGGCTGTTCACTGGATCAGCCGGAGCACAAGATCGCCCTCTTGGAAGGATCTTGGCTTGACCTTCCGGCTGTGGTAGCGGTGCAGGCCCTGCTGATAGATAGCGGACCGGCTGAGGGCTAACAGCCGACCTTCTTCCAGCAGGTCGACGCCTTCTTCTCGTGCTTCCTTGGCCTCGGCTTCCGTGTAGATGGTCACCCGAGGCGAGTCGAACTTGATGTCAGTTGGGATGACCGCCTCGGCACCATATACGAGGAAGAAAGGAGTGAAGCCGGTTGACTTGTTTGGTGTAGTGCGCAGACTCCAAAGGACAGCCGGCAGCTCATCGAGCCAACAGCCGGCTGAACGCTCCAGTGGTACGATCAGTCGGGGCTTGATGCCGGAAAGGATGAGGCCGTTGGCTCGCTCGACCTGGCCGTTTGACTGCAGGTGGGCAACGGACGCTAGGTCCAACCGGATGCCTTGCGTCGTGCAGAAACGTGCCAAGGCTCCCTTGGCGAAATTCGTGCCATTGTCGGTGATGATGTTGTGTGGTACGCCGTACCGATTTGTTATATCTACGATAAATGTCACGGCAGTCGGCCCATTCAGCTTCTTGATCGGTTTTGCCTCAATCCATTTGGTGAATTTGTCCACGGTGACAAGCAGATGTGTCATGCCGCCGCGCGCCATTTTGAATGCGCCCACCATGTCCAGTCCCCAAACGGCGAAGGGCCAAGTGAGGGGAATGGTTTTGAGTGCTGAAGCCGGCATGTGTTGCTTGGAGCTGAAGAGTTGGCACCCTTTGCAATGTTTAACTAACTCCTTGGCGTCATCCAAAGCAGTCGGCCAAAAGAAACCATGGCGGAAGGCTTTGGCGACGAGTGATCTTGAGGCTGCATGGTGGCCGCATTCTCCTTGGTGGATGTCTTTGAGGATTGCAATGCCCTTCTCTTGCTCGACGCATCGCTGGAGGACCCCAGTGACACTGCGCTTGACGAGTTCTCTATTGACGATTGTGTATGCTCCGGCTCGGCGTTGGACTTGTCTTGCCTCTACTTCATCAGCCGGCAGATCTTGGTTTATTAGGAAGTTGAGGATGCATTGAGCCCATGATGGAGTTGCAACCTCTTCTATTGCCAAAACGGCTACTTCGACCAGGGCGGGCGGGCTGGGTGGTGAAATGCTTGAGTCGGCCGCCGCCTACTGTGTTGGTGTAGTCTCCGGGCCGACTACCGCAGTCCCCGAGCCGGGTGTGGCAGTCCCCAGGTCGGGCGTAACTATGGAAGTCCCCGAGCCGCCTGCAGATGCCCCCTGGCCGACTATCGAAGTCCCCGGGTCACCTGCTTGGTTCTTCGAGTCGGACCCGGCCGCATTGGGGTCAGGCGGCACGAAGATGGAATCGAACTCTGGAGACGGCTTGATAGACGGCTTGAGGAGGCGTTGTAGAGAGACACCGGTTGGTATTGCTTGCGAGTGGAGCCTATTCGAGCCAGGGCATCAGCTGGCTCGTTGTCGGCTCGTGGTACCTGGAGGAACTCGCATCCTTCAAAATACCCACTAATCTGCTAAACAAGGAAGCGGTAGCTTTCCATATTTGCGTCCTTGGCATCCCAGTCGCCGGATGATTGCTGGACCACCAAGTCCGAGTCGCCATAACATAGGATCCGGCGAATGCCGAGTTCTTTGGCAAGCCGGAGCCCGTGTATGAGCGCCTCATACTCGGCCACGTTGTTGGAGGCGGCAAAGTGAATTTGCAGTGTGTATCTGAGCTTGTCCCCTTTGGGAGAGGTGAGGATGACGCCGGCTCCCAAGCCGGTGCGCATCTTGGACCCATCGAAATGCATGCGCGAATGAGTGGAGTCGGGAGCCGGCGGTAGGTACTGGGTCTTGGCCCAGTCGACGAGGAAGTCGGCCAATGCTTGGGACTTGATGGCAGTGCGAGGATGGTAGAAGATCGTGTAGGGGGCCAGCTCGATGGCCCATTTCGCCACCCGGCCGGATGCATCCCGACTGCCTATGATCTCGGCCAGCGGGGCGGTGCATACAACCGTGATGGGATGCTCTTGGATGTAGGGCTTCAGCTTCTTGGCGGCGAAGTACACGCCGTAGCACATCTTCTGGTAGTGCGGGTAGTTCTGCTTCGAGGTAGATAGCACCTCGCTCAAATAGTACACCGGCCTTTGGACCGGCTGGGCTCGGCCTTCTTCTGGGCGCTGGACTACGATGACGGTGCTGACCACCCGGCTGGTTGCGGCGATGTAGAGGAGCATGGGTTCTTTCTCAGTCGGTGCCGCCAGGACAGGCGGCGTGGCCAGCATCTTCTTCAGCTCGTGAAAAGCTTGGTCGGCTTGGTGATTCCACTCGAAGTGGTTGGTCTTCTTCATGAGGCGGTAGAGGGGAAGAGCTTTCTCTCCGAGCCAGCTGATGAAGCGGTTCAGGGAGGCCAAGCATCCGGTAAACTTCTGGACGTCTCGAAGTTTGGTGGGAATCGCCATTCTCTCAATGGCCTTGATCTTTACTGGGTTGCATTCGACGCCGCGTTCGGAGACCAGGAAGCCTAGGAGCTGGCCGGCTGGCACTCCGAACACGCATTTCTTGGGGTTAAGCTTGATTTGGAACCGGCGTAGGTTCTCAAATGTTTCCTTGAGGTCTTCCAGCAAGGTGCCGCGCTTCTCCGTCTTCACCACAATGTCGTCTATGTAGACGTGGGCATTTCTGCCGAGTTGCTTGAGGAGGCACTTCTGCATGCAACGCTGAAAAGTGGCACCGGCATTTCTCAAGCCGAATGTCATAGTCAGGTAGCAGAAGGCTCTGAATGGCGTGATGAAGGCAGTCTTCAGGCAGTCTGCCGGATCTAACTTTATCTGGTGATACCCTGAGTAAGCATCCAAGAAACTCAACAGCTCGCATCCGGCCGTGGAGTCTATCACTTGGTCAATCCTTGGCAGGGCAAACGGATCTTTGGGGCAGGCCTTGTTGAGGCTCGTGTAGTCTATACACATGCGCCACTTGTTATTCTTCTTTAGCACGAGGACCGAGTTAGCAAGCCACTCTGGAAAGAAAACTTCCATAATAAAGCCGGCTGCCAGAAGCCGGGCTATCTCCTCTCCCACAATCCTGCATTTCTCCTCCGACATTCGGCGGAGGGGTTGTTTGACCGGCTTTGCGTCTTCTCGCATGTCCTTGGGGGACCATGCAAAGATGTCCCGATTCTCACGAAGGAAATCGGTGAGCTCGCCTTCCTATTTGCTGTTTAGGTTTGCCCCGATGACGGCAAACCTCTCTGGGTGCTCGGGGTCAAGAGGTATCTTCTTCGTCTCCTTGGCCGGCTGGAAAGATCCTTGAGCATCATGCTCCTTGGGATCGGGGGACAAGGCCGACTGCTTGCCGGCCATGGCCACGACTTAGTCCATCATCTTCTTTTCTTTGGCAATCACAAGGGACTCGGCCAGCCGGCTGCTGGCTGCTGTGCACTTAGAGGACTTCTTGTAATCGCCGGCTACGGTGATGACGCCTTTGGTGCTCGGTATCTTCGTCTTGAGGTATGCATAGTCGGGAACTGCCATGAACCTGGCCAAGGCAGGTTGGCCAAGCAATGCATGGTAGGGGCTCTCTAGGTCCACCACTTCAAACCAGAGCGCCTCCCGGCGGAAATGCTCCTTGTCCCCAAAAAGTACATCAATCTTGATCTTGCCAATGGGGGCGCAGGACAAGCCGGGTACGATGCCATGGAACACAGTCTGAGTAGGCATGAGTTGCTTCGTCTTGACATTCAGCTTCTCCATGGTGTCACGGTACAGGATGTTGATGCTGCTCCCGCCATCTATCAGCACGCGGGAGAAATGGGCAGCGCGTCTATCCGTTTCAAGGGTGGCATCCAAAACCAACGCATAAGAGCCGGGAGACGGCATCACCTCTGGGTGGTCGGTCCGGCTCCAACTGATAGGTTTTTCTGACCAGTGCATGTGCTCGGCGAGGTTGGCAGCAACCATGCTGACTTCTTGGTGCTCTCGGCGTTTGCTGCGCCGGTCTTCGGGCTGGCTCGTAAAGATGACATAGGCAGCATGCTCGTCGGGGAACTCATCATGCACGACTCCGACTGTGGGCCGAGCGGCCGGCGGCTGCGAAGCCGGAGGCGGCGGACCGGCAGGCGGAGGCGGTGCGAGCCCTTCGCCTTTGGAGATTTGGGTGAGCCAGTGGCACTTCTGGGTCGTGTGGTTGGACGGCTTCGCGCCGCTGTGGAACTTGCACGGGGCATCGAGAGTCTGTTCGTAGGAGAAGGCCGGCTGCCAAGCCGGCTTGCCGCCCCTTTGCTTCTTGGGTGCGGGCCGCGCTTCGGGCTGCTCGTCTTCGACTGTGGCCACCTGCGACTGGTGGAGGGCGGCACGGGGCCCTTGCACTTGTGGTCGTTCTGATGTGGGCGTCGGCTGGAGTCGCCAGCCGACGTCTTGGGTGCCGGGTTGAGTACCTTTCTGGACGCGTCTACCCGGAGTTCGGTTTTCATTGAGGAGTCGGCGGTGGCGTACTTGTCCGCTATGTCTAGAAGCTCGTCGAGGGTAGTCGGCTCGTTGCAGAGGAGCTTGTGCTTGAGGAGGGTGCCTTCTTGGCACCCGGCAGTGAAGTATTCTATGGCTTGCACCTCGTGCACCCCTTCACAAGAGTTGCGGAGCTCGGCCCAACTCGTGAGGTAGTCGCGAGTGGACTCGGCGGGGCCTTGTACGCACAAGGAGAGCTGTCTGGGCTTGGGAGCCTGCTTGTAGGTGCTGGTGAAGTTGTGGACGAAGGCTTCTGTGAAGTCTAGCCAGTTGTTGATGCTGTATGGCTTGAGGCTGTTGAGCCAGGTCCGCGCCGTGCCCTGCAGCATGAGGGGCACGTACTTCACGACAACGCGCCTATTGCCGTTGGCTATGCTAACCGTCGTGGAGTAGTCGATCAACCAATCTTCCGGCTTCACGAAGCCATTATACTTGGGCGTGTCTCTTGGGAGCGAGAACCCTTTGGGGAAGGGCTCGTCGCGGATGCGGGGGCCGAAGCAAGGCGGGCCGACATCGTCTTCTTCTTCTAGCGCCAGGGATCACGCCAGGCAGTCGATCCGATGGCGCGCGTCGTTCTCACCGACTCCTTCGCGGCGACCTAGCCGGCCGCTGAGAGTCGGATGCGCAACAGGCAGCGGGGTGGGATATCTCTCTCCACTGGGCCGTGGCCGGGGCGGAGGCGGGTTGCCCCGCCACTCCACGGCCCGGGGGTGGCCTTCTGCGTCTCGCTCGATGGAGATTTGGGTTCGGCTTCGGTTGGCAACCGGCTCTTTCTCGCGCCGCGCGCGGGTTTTGCCCGTAGTTGGCATCCAGGACGTCGCGCCATGATCTCGGCGCGGGGAAGGGATTTCCGCGCGGGCGTCGGCTTTGTGCCGCCGCGCGGCCGCATCGATCAGCTGCTGGATGCGTCGGGTCATGTGGGGGAGTTCTTCGGCCCCCAACCCATCCAGCTTGTCTACGGCCGCCTGGGCGGCGCGCAGGTTCTCGAGCGGAGTGGCGTAGACTGGGCGGTCGACTCCTAGCGTATCAGCGGCAACAGCGCCGTGCTGTCTGACAACGCCGGCCCAGCTGGGCCCGCCTGGGGGCGGCGTGCCAAAGGCGGCGCGGTCGGCCTTGCGTCGGTGGGCCTCAGCGAGGCGTCTCATGGAAACCAACTTCCGGCCCTCCGCGAGGAGGGCAAGGCGGCGAGCTTCCAGTGCTTGAGCATCGGCATCGGCCGGGAGGGGGATGGAAAAGTCATGGACCGCCGCGTGCGGGGCGTCGTGGGCGCTTTCGTCGGAAGCGCCGCTGTGGCCGATGACCATCACCTCGGTGGTGATAGCGTCGTAGCCATCGGCCCGGGGAAGCGGGTCATTGTAGATCGCGACGTCGGTGGGGAAAGTGTCGAGTGAGGCCGTGTCGGAGTCGACAGACATCGGATCGGTGGAGCCAACTGACTCCAAGTCCACGACAGGCTCGTCGGAGACGTGGAGCTGGCCAAGGAGGTTGACAAGGTGGTCGGTGCCCGCGTCGGAGGTGAGCTCGTCGGAGATGAGGGTCTTGTCAAGGAGATCGGCGAGGCTGCTCGCCGCATAGATGTTGGTGACGCCTTGTAGCGCGTCGTGGCAAGCGCCATCGGGCGTGCCGGGCTGGCTATGCTCGCGGGGGAGGAAGAGGGTTCCCGTCCAGAACAGGTCTCCGGACGATGGTGCACCTAGCCCCATGGTGGGCGCCAAATGTCGGGTGGTAGGTGCGACATATGCCAACGGGTGACTTATCATTGTGGGAGCCAATAAGACGTCGCCGGTGCCTGGAAACGGGATGAGGCGAAGACATGCACGCCGGCGAATCTTACCTAGCTACGGGGCTCTACGTGGAGATAACACCCCTACTGCTGCTCTGCGGGGTCTCCGCATGATCACTAGATGAATAAGTAGCTACACGATGCTCCTTGAGCTGTTTGGCAAGAGGAGGAAGAAGGGCAAGGCTTGCTCTCTTCTCCTCCCTACGTGGTGTCTAAAACTAGCAGGGATCGATCTCCCTTTGCATGGATGCCCTGGGGGGTTTATATAGGCCTACCCCCCAGGGGTACGATGGTAATCCGGCTGGGCGCGGGGCCCAGCCGTCTATGTCTACGCCCTCCGGCTTCTGCGCCGGCTGCTGGGGCCCGCCGGCTTGTGGGTCCCGCCGGCTGCCGGCTCCTTGGTCGACAGGCAGGCCCCACTGTCCAGGGCCTTGTCGGCATCTGGTTACTGTTGCTTAATCTTGGTGACGAGGGCTTCGCCGAGGTGGGCATGGCTATAGTGCCGCCGCCCGGCGAGCGATCGTTGTAGCCTCACCGCGTCTTGTCTCCTTAATGGGGCGTCTTCTTCGAGGGAGATGGCAAGCCGGCTGTGGGGAGCCGGCTCTATCTTGGGCCGACTGGGGGAGGCCTGGCCGCCTTCGGGTGTCTCTCTGCCCGAAGGGGCCCACCACCCGTGGGCCGCGCCGGCGGTCCGTCGTGGTTGACATCAGGGTCATCGTGGCAACAGTGCCGCGCCGGACGGGTCATGGCCACCCGTACGGCGCACTGTGCCAAGCGTGCTCCGCGATTCGGGGGTGGTAGGCTTCACTGTAGCCACGCCCCGTCACATTGCCGTTATGTGGATGCAGACTTCGAGGGTACGATCTTGACCGCTTTATGGGAGCCTGCTTCTTGGAGTTGGCCCTCTTGTGGCCGGCTTCTCAGAGCCGGCCCTCCCGCGGCGTTTCTTCATGAGGGCTGAAGTTGGGCCGCCTTCCGATAGTCGGCCTGGAGACAGCCGACAAGGGGAAGGCGGCCCTGTGTCTTGGATTCTTGAGGGCCGAATCGGCTCGTAATTTTTTCAGAAGGGCCAGGGGAGCCGGCTAGGCTACCCATGGTTATTTACTCCGACAATTTGGATATAGGGAATACATTGTGTTCTTATATTATTTTTGCTGTAGTGCATTCCTTGCTCTGCCAGAACACATGTAATCAAGATGCTCGGTCTTGCCATAACTGAATACACCAGTTTAGTGGTCACAGTGAAGACAAGAAATGGATATAAGTTTCGAGTTGGGTTCATGAACCAAGAAGATCGCTACTTTTTTATGGCCGAACTTGGATAAACTTTCTCAAGTGTTACAGACTAAAAGTTGGCGCACGAATGTTGATGAAAAGAGCAGAACCTGGTCTCATCTTCACTGCGATCTTCCACCCTGACGTCGTTCCAATTTTTCATCCATGTTAGTTTTGTATTTGGTTATTGCTTCTTGCCTCGATTACTTCTTAATCCACCTATTCTGTCTAACTAGTCACAATTTAACTTTAGAAGTAGCAACGTATCTCTCGCGAAGATGCTACTTCTAACTAATATTTTCTTATAATTGGTGGCACGTGTAGGTTTTTTCAGAGTTAAGCAGGCTACTCGTTTGTTATTCTATAAGAACTCGTTATTGCTTCTTGCCCCGATTACTTCTTAATCCACCTATTCTTTCTAAGTAATCACAATTTAACTTTAGAAGTAGCAATGAATCTCTCGCGAAGATGCTACTTCTAACTAATATTTTCTTATAATTGGTGGCATGTGTAGGTTTTTTCAGAGTTAAGTAGGCTACTCATTTGTTATTCTATAAGAACTCGGCTATTACTCATGGCACTGAAGTTGACTTGGACGACATCCACAAGTTCCTACACTTTATTAATCGTCTTGAGGTCCTTGTGGGTTGTTTCAATTGTGGAAGGCCACGTGGGATATGTGTGCCACTGCTGCACTCGTTGAACAGGTCCAACTATGTTGAGAAACTTATGGTACGAGCTGTTTTCTGATATAAATGTTGTTCATAAACTCTTGCTTATGCACAGTTTTACAGCTGTGATATTTTTGAAATAGGAACTGGCGAGGTCTATTGTTCCTATACAGATGCCTGACCATGGTCGCGTCAGACTTGCACTTGGTCACAACATGATGTTTATGTCGACCTACTCCATTACCCTTGGAGTTGAAAAGATACTTATTCATGGGTGGTCTCAAATAATGAAGGCCCGTCCATCTTGGAGAATAGGACAGAAGATTATGTTCCTGCTTTTCCATGGCTCTAAAGCGAATATCCTGTTTATTGACCACATTGCGAGAGGAAGCCGCTTTCAGAAGGTGGCGAATGCATGGGGTGGCGCCTGGGCCTTGTCCTGGGGCTTGGCGGCTTCACCCTTTGGTTAACTATAGGCAAAGAAGCACTGTTCGAGGCGTGCTTTGTACGGTTGAACCTGTATAAGTACTCATACTGCTTTCAGCTATGGTTGTTAAGTGGCCCTACTGGTTTCAGTTAAGGTTGTTAAGTAATCCTTCTACTTTTACAGTCTGTCATGTTTCTTTAGTCCTATCTTCCTCCACCCGCCAAAACCAAACTAGCGCCGGCGGGGCTGCCTGCTTCCGCCTCCCATGGCTGGCTGCGCCTCAGCGCATGCATCGCCGCCCCACTGTCTCCTAAATCATTAACGCCAACCTCCGAGGCCTTGTTGTCGTCCTCCGCGCACTTTGTTGCGCTCGTCGCGGCGCCGCCCTCTCATGTTGTCAACATGGTCAACAAATAAGAGGAATTGGCAAAGAACTGTACATGGAGAGGATGACAGTAGGGGGCCACCATGTCCATGGCCGGACGCAAGGAAGTTCCTCATTTTTTGTTATATATATATACCCCATTGTCAGCGTATGGAAAAAGAAAATGCTTCCTGCTAGTGGTTTCCTGGCATCTGGGACCCACGACATTGTCAGCGTATATAGTCAATAGACTAGGGAACAACACAAGATCGACTGACACCTAGGACGTAGCTACTCGAGAAGTATTTTTTTATTGTTGAGACGGAGCAGGGTTTCAACTGGGCTGTGGCCCGTCTAGCCCCGGCTTATATTTTATTTTCACCACATGACCAGCCCAGCTATTTTTTGTTTGTGAAAATGAGCGCAGTTTATTTTTTCTGAAGAATACCCAATCCAGGCCTACTTATTTTTCTACGCCCTGATGGGCTGCAACTCTTTCAAGACGCCTGCAAATCTTGAAAGTGATATGAAGTGAGTTGTAAATATAAAAAATAGATGACAAATTGGCAATTGCTTTATAATTTCTGAATTTTTTCACATTTTCATATTCCAATTTCACGGGGCTTTAACCTAATTCAAATATATATTCAAAGTACTTTAAATCTGGCTCGACATTTCAGTATTAAAAATAGTTTGGAACCCACAGAAATATGCGACATTTTGTTTAAATTTTTAACCCTAGCCCTGGCCAACAAAAAATGGACTGCAATAAATTGCATAAGAAGTTGCAATGAGCTATATATAAATTATTAAAAAATAGGGGTCTGACTTGTGGGCCTATTAAGTTGACATGTATGCAAGATTTTTTTTACTTATTATAAACGACAACAAACGGTTCGAGCAGACGTAACCGTTGGATGTCAATCCAATGGCCGTCGTGTTTCTTCAATGTCTGATCTTCTTGCTCCAGCCACCAAATCCAGCGCCGGCGGGACCGCCTACTCCCGCCTCCCGTGGCCGGCTGTGCTGCTGCGCAAGCCTCCTCGCCCCCTACTACTCCCATCGCTTGCCAGGCAATCCCTCTACTCACCGACATCCCTCCACTGTTGTGGCTTCGCCGCCTCCGGGTCATTCCCTTCCTAGGTCTCATTGTCGTCCATCGCGCTAGTGTTCTCGGCACGGCGTGGTCAATGTTGTCAACAAACGACAACATCGAAAGAGGGGCGTACATGGAGAGGCTGACAGTTGGGACCCACATGGTCCATGGCCGCACGCAAGCAAGTACCTCCTCCTTATTACGCCAAAAAGAATGAATACTCCCGCTGACAGCTCGGACCCACCAGCTATATCATCGCACGCAAGGAAGTGCCTCCTTATTACGCACAAAAAAATGAATACTCCGCCGGCTAGCTGGGACCCACCATAGCGGGAGCCTGACTTGTGGGCCTACTAAGTTGACGCGGACGGAGGGCTTTGTCAACTTAGTCAACAAACGATTCTATCACCAATGATCGTTGTATTGTTAACATCCAACGGTCGTCCTGCTTCTTCAAACTCTGATTTTCTTGCTCCAGCCGTCCAAACCACCGCGTGCTCTTGCCTCCCGTGGTCGGCTGTGTTGCCGCGGAGGCCTCACTGCCCCCTACTACTCCCACCGCTGGCCAGGCCCTGCGGCGACGGCAGCATCACACCATAGTCGAACTAGTGAACCCTCGTACTCCTCTCCGCGTGGGCATCCACTGCCGCGTCTTCCCCGGCTCCGCGCTGTTCTGCCTCTCCGTCGTCCACCACCTTGGTGCTCTCAGCGCGGCGTGGTCAATGTGGTCTACGAACGACTTCCATCGGAAGAGTACTGTACGTTGAGAGGCTGACAGCTGGGTCCACGACTGCAGCAAGGAAGTGCATCCTTATTACGCGCAAAATAATTATTCCTCCACCTGACAGCAGGGACCCACTGGCCGGGACATCGTATTTCGCAATAAAAACGTTTCTCCCCTGACTGATGGGACCCACCAGCTACATCTTCACATGCAAGGAAGTGCGTCCATATTATGGGCAAAAAATGATTTCCCCCTAACTGCTAGGACCCACCAGCTACATCTTCGCACACAAGGAAGTGCCTGACAGTCGGGACCCACCTAGTCAAAACGTACGTAGCATTGTCATTCTGGTCACGAATGTGTACGTACATACGATCGGTCTGTCTGCAGGCTGCAGCGATGAACCGTGGCCATGTAAGGAAGGGCATGTGTCGTAGTAGAGGTGTGCACGTAGCATGTACACGTACGTACAGCGGCCAGGGTGCAAGAAAGTAAATACAGCCACATACGTACATATGGGCGGGGTCTCGAACACCTACTTGTGCATACGTACAGCCAGGGCTCGTGTACATGGCTGGTCGGAACGGAGAAGCTGTGGCGTCGTCGTGATCATGGGGAGGCAACCGGCTGGGTCGGAACAGAATGCATCATTGTGTTCATCGGGAGCCAACTGGCTTGGATGGAACAACCGATGGAAACAAGGCCTGGTGTACCACAGAACGGAGGAAACGGCCTTGTGTTCGATCGGCCACGGTCGAAACGAGATCCTATTCATTGGGAGGGGTCTGGCGTACCGCAAAACGAAGGAAACGGACCTCCTATGGTCGAAACGCGGTCCTGTTGATCGGGAGGGGTGTGGCGTACCGCAAAACGGAGGAAACAGACTTGTGTTGGAGCACTACGGGTGAAATAGGGGTCCTGTTCATCGGGAGGGGTGTGGCGTACCACTAAACGGGACTCCACGAGATATTGTTCATCTCCATTGTCAACTGCCTCCATGGGCTACTGTTCATCCACCTTCGACTACCTTCACGGGCTCATGTTCATCCACCGTCGACCTCCTCTAGCCTCCACCTACGACTATTCATCCACGGGCTCCTGTTCATCCAGCCTCCACTGTGCGCTCCTCTACCAGCTACTGTTCAACTAGCCCTCTCCACGGGGTCCTGTTCAACCACCCCTCCATGGGCTACTGCTCATCCAGCCCTCCACCGGCTACTGTTCAACCAACCCTCATGGGATCATGTTCATCCAGCCCTCCACGGGGTCCTGTTCATCGACCGGCTCGATCGATCGGGGTACAGTTCATCCAGCGGCAACGTCCTCTACTACCACGGGGTCCTGTTCATCCAACCCCCACCGGGAACTGTTCGTCCAAACCCCCCAACAATGCTCACTGTTCATCCAGAGGCAGCATCGATCGGCTTGAGTTAGCAGCAGTAGCGAAGAAATCACTCGGGTTTAGTGAACAACAAGGGATCGACCGGTCGCTCAGGTTCAGTAACACGTAGCCTGCAGTGCAATCACTCGGGTTCAGTTAGAGCCCAACGCCTCGCTCAGATTCAGTTAGAGCCCAATGCCTCGCACACACGCGCGTACGTATGAGAGAGACGCCCATCGCTCGGCCCCTGACCACCCACCGTAACTGGGAACTCCCCAATATTTTCCTCGCCCTTGCTTCAACCACAGTTTTTTCTGTCATGGACGGCCCAAAGAATGTCATGTAGCCGCGTCTCCAGCCCGCCTACGACGAAAAGGCCATTTTCTGTCATGATTTTTTGTCATAGAAGTAGGACCCCACCACATCTATGATGATACCGGGTTTTATCACAATTATCGTCATAGAAGTGTCATAAGTATCACAGAAAAAAATTCGTTCGACCCAAAATGTCATGGATGTGTCTTTTTTTGTAGTGGTTGTTATTAATTGATATTGAGTATGACTGTGACTGGATCTCCTTTACTATGAATTACAATGTCTAGTCAGTCCTTGATCTTCAGGGGTGCTCTGCATTTATGTTTTGCGGTCTCAGAAAGGGCTAGCGAGATACCATCTTGTTATACCATATCATGATTGTTCGAGAAAGTGTTGTCATCCCAGATTTATTATTATTGCTTGCTAGTTCATTATGCCATTGATATGAGTAAATGTGGGACCTAAATGTTATTTTCAATATGGTTAGTTCATAATCTTTGCCAAAAACTTGAATGTTGGCTTTACATATTTGCAATAACATGATCAAATAGAGTTTGTAAAAGTTTTTTCTTTATCACTTTCAGTTTGCCAACTGAATTGCTTAAGGACAAGCAATGCGTTAAGCTTGGGGGAGTTGATACGTCTCCGTCGTACCTACTTTTCCAAACTCGTTTGCCCTTGTTTTTGACTCTAACTTGCATGATTTGAATAGAACTAACCCGGACTGACGTTGTTTTCAGCAGAATTGGCATGGTGTTATTTTTGTGCAGAAATAGAAGTTCTCAGAAAGACCTGAAAATTCATGGAGATCAGTTTTGGAATTAATAAAAAAATACTAGTGAAAGAATAAAGTGAAGGGGGCCCACACCCTAGCCACAAGGGTGCACTGGTACACGTGGGTGCTATACAAACGGTTTTTAAGCCCTTTCCGCGATAGCGTTCGGAACCGTTAAGGGGGGGTCCTTCCCACACGACCCAGAAACCGTCGAGGATATGCCCTCCTAGCACACACGCTCGGCAAAATAAGGTCGTGTGCGACCGACGAGCGACCAAATACGGTTATATGTACAATAGTGCTAAAAATACAATTATGCAGGCGAAATCATTTTCAGTCGTAAGTACATCCCACACAGTCAGTCCCCGCTAAACGTTTCCTTTTGTATATACATCCCACACAGTCACTCCAAGGAAAACATTTGCGCAAGGTGGCGTAGTGCAAACAGTTTTCAAGAGAATATTGTGTGTGATTGTTCATTGATCCAATACGGTTTATTCCTAGAAACTGTGTGTGTTGCCTGATGAATAAAAAAACTTCTTGGCTGGCAAGGCCCTCTTTTAGCTCTTGGAGATGCTTGTTTATTCTTGATATCTCCCTGTTAGTGCATAGGGTTAAGGATAGTATCAAGCCAAAACTTCTTGGCTGGATTCAGAGCCTCCCATAGGCTTCTCTGTATGTTTGTATATAGGTGAGTTTTTTTAGATGCTTCTTAGGTAAGCTTAGCTACCTTGTAAATATTTGTAACCCTATCTTTGTATTATGAGAGATGAATAAAAGACTATGGGGTTGTTGCCTCACAGTAAATAGTCAAAAAATTGTGTGTGTTGCCTGAGGTCATCGCCCACGGTGTTTTCTCAATAACCGTTTGCAATAGGAAACCCTGATTAGCAGGCTAATTGGCCAATTAGCAGGCTAATTGTCCTATTATTAATAATCCATTTACTAATACAATTTACATTCATATTAAGCACATGATATATTTCACTTCCATATTAAGGAAGCAGGATTTCATAGGTGAAATACATCTGAGTACAACATGATATAGCTTCAGCACTCAGCTACCCCATTACACAACTGTACCAGCACCAAGTTTCACATGCAACATCTAGAACCTTTCGAATTTAGCATCATATACGGTACATAGATAGATGCACCTCATCTGGAAAACTGCAGAAGCGGAAGGCGAATATTGAGCCTTCATTCATGTTGAAGGTCTTTGCAATTTTAGGCCAGTGCCTGTGGATGATTGACCATCCATCCTTCGACCTCTTCAGGAACACTTCAATATTGAACCGTGGGTGTTGTATGAAAACTTTCCTCACCTCCTAACCACAGAGGTGGTTTGAGAAGTAATCATCAGTGAACCCTGAAAACAAGGATGTGCATAAATATCTTCTCTATATTGGAACTGGGGAAAAGGAATAAAAAAGGCAAGGTATAATAGTTAGTACCACCTTGTAAATCTCAGTGCTTCCCATTGTTTCCCTGCAACACATATAAGGTAGTTAGTCATTAGGTTAAGTAAGGGTTCGCATGCTATCAGTAAAATATGTTGATGATAAATAAGCACATTGCAGATTCATCAGATTAATTCAAGCCACATGGAAAACCCATTTATCCAAATCAAGCATGATTAAGAACTAGGAAATATAGCACTTGTATATGTTTCTCATGTATTAAGTGCAGCCACATTCGATTTATTCCTCACATGGTATACAATAACAGAATGCAGCCACAACAATTGAACATCGCATTGCAGAATTAAACCAAGTAGTTAACTAAACACCACAACAAATGAACCAAACGTTAACTGAGCACCACATTGCACAATATAACAAACTCCTAATAGAAGATCAGACAGTTAACCAAACCAAGCATACTTAACAACTTGGAAATATAGCAATTGTTTTTGTTTCTCATGTATTTAGTATAACCTAATTCTATTTATTTCTCACATGGTATACAATAACAAAATGCAGCCACAACAATTGAACATCACATTGCAGAATTAAACCAAGCAGTTAACTGAACACCACAACAAATGAACCAAACGTTATTGAGACACTGTGGGCCCCAACCTGCTGGCTCTCGAGATGAGATAAGCACGTGCACGCTGAGAAAACACCTCGTAGTCTTCGTCGAAGGCACCAACGGTGGCCTCGAGAAAATGCCACGAACCATCGTTTAAAGCAGCCAACTGCGTTGCGGCATCGGCGTGGGAGGCGTCGACGGTGGCCTCGATGGCGAGGTGCTCCTCCAAGATCTGGGGGGCGGCACAAATGGCAGCCATCGCGACCTCATCCGCGTGTGTGGCCATGATTTGCTTCTCCGCTGTCAAATGCTCCTTGAGATCCTGGCTATACTGCATGCACCCTGGCTTAGGGCGGCGCTTATTTGGTGGAGGGGTTGGTGATTTGGGTGGAAGGTGTCGCGCTCGCGCCGATGGTCGGGGAATGTGGGATGTGGAAGGAGGAGGGGGTTGGGGTTCGGGTGTGGATTACTTGCCTAGATAGGCGAGGCCGAGGAGCGTGAAGCAGGGTCGCCGGCGAGGAGGCAGCGCTGCAAGCAAGGATTGAAGGTTTGAACTTGGAAAGGAAGGCGGAAATAGGGGAAATGTGGCTTTTGGTAAGGGAAGGGGCGGGGAGGTAGATATTTCCGCGGAAGCCGAAATTTGGAATCGCTTCAGGGAAAAAACTGGCGCGCAAAGTGTCATCGGACACGGTCCCTTATTCAGAGCGGGCTGTGGACTGTAGTCGTCGCACCTTCTTACGTAAGCCATATGCGTACTATAATCTGACGGTGCTCCAAGATATTTTGTGTTGCATCTCACATGGTTGATGATAATAAACTGTGTGGCGTCTACTTGATTTTTCGTCTTGATTTGAATTACATAATGGGGTCACAGCGGCAATGGATGGTGTTTGAATTGCTAGACATTTTATCTGCAGTGAACATGCAACTATATGTGCGTCCTAAAAATGGAATTATTCAGGGTTTGTTTGGAAATTTTATACATTAAATTGGTTTTCTAGCCATTTGAGGTGCACAATTCAAAACTGAAGCACATGCACATGCTCTGGTGCACCAACATGGGTTGTAAAATCATATATGTGTCCATGGGTTTATGCTTATGTCCCATGCAATAAATGGGGATGAATTTCGAACACCACGCACCATGGCTCTCCAGCAAACATTGACGTACTTGCTTTTGTAATTCTAGTAAATCCAGAAGTCGTCCGAAATTCATGAAACTTGGCATGCTATCATGGAGCGGCATCAACATGTCATGGTAAAAAATTTGTCCCATTTGGGGCAGGTTTTGGTACAAGCTTCTCATAAACCAGAGCTTCTCACAACAAGCATGACGGTTTCGGTAGGGAACGTTTCACCTTTTTGGACGAAACGATATCCGTTGCCTCTTCTCGATTTCAATTTTTTTCCTAGTGTCACCATAGAACAACAGGGGTGTTGTGAGTTTTCTATGCATTCATGTGCATAATTCCAATTTGAACTACATGCACATGCTCTAATGCATATAAATTAGTTGAAGATTCAAATCTGTGTCCTTGGTTGCATGCTTAGGTCCCATGCAAGAAATGGGAATGAATGTCAAACACCCTGCCACTGTCACTCGGCCGCAAACATTGAGATAGTTGGCTTTTAAATTCTAGTAAATCCAAAACTCGTCAGAAATTCATGAAACTTGGCATGCTATCTTGGAGCGGCATCAACATGTCATGGTAAAATTTGTGTCCCATTTGGGGGAGGTTTGGGGATATGCTTCTCACAAACCAGAGCTTCTCACAACAAGTGTGATGGTATCGGTAGGGAACGTCCTACCTTTGGGGACAAAACAATATCTGTTGCCTCTTCTTGATTTTAATTTTTTCCTAGTGTCAACATAGGACAATAGGAGTGTTGTGTCAATTTTGGGGATTTTTCGGGGTTCGCTTGGACATTTTTACACATTAACTGAGTTTCAATGCATTCATGTGCATAATTCCAATTTGAACTACATGCACATGCTCTAATGCATATAAATTGGTTAAAAATTCAAATTTGTGTCCTTGGTTACATGCTTAGGTCCCATGCAAGAAATGGGAATGAATGTCAAACACCCTGCCACCGTCACTCGGCCGCAAACATTGAGATACCTGGTTTTTAAATTCTAGTAAATCCAGAACTCATCAGAAATTCATGAAACTTGGCATGCTATCATGTAGCGGCATCAACATGTCGTGGTAAAAGTTTTATCCCATTTGGGCCAGGTTTGAGGATATGCTTCTCACAAACCAGAGCTTCTCACAACAAGCCTGATGGTTTCGGTAGGGAACATCCTACCTTTGGGGAAGAAACAATATACATTGCCTCTTCTCGATTTCAATTTTTTTCCTAGTGTCAACATGGAACAACAGGAGTGTTGTGTCAATTTTTGGGATTTTTCGGGGTTCGTTTGGACATTTTTATGCATTTATAGAGTTCTCAATGCATTCATGTGCATAATTCAAATTTGAACTACATGCACATGCTCTAATGCATATAAATTGGTTGAAAATTCAAATTTGTGTCCTTGGTTGCATGCTTAGGTCCCATGCAAGAAATGGGAATGAATGTCAAACACCCTACCACCGTCATCGGCCGCAAACATTGAGATACCTGTTTTTCAAATTCTAGTGAATCCAAAACTCGTCAAAAATTCATGAAACTTGCCATGCTATCATGGAGCGGCATCAACATGCTGTGGTAAATTTTTTGTCACATTTGGGGCAGGTTTGGGGATATGCTTCTCAGAAACCCGAGCTTCTCACAACAAGCCTGATGGTTTCGGTAGGGAACGTCCTACCTTTGGGGATGAAACAATATACATTGCCTCTTCTCGATTTCAATTTTTTCCTGGTGTCAACATGGAACAACAGGAGTGTTCTGTCAATTTTCGGGATTTTCGCGGTTCGTTTCGACATTTTTATGCATTAACTGAGTTTGCAATGCATTCATGTGCATAGTTCAAATTTGAACTACATGCACATGCTCTAATGTATATAAATTGGTTGAAATTCAAATATGTGTCCTTGGTTGCATGCTTAGGTCCCTTGCAAGAAATGGGAATGAATGTCAAACACCCTGCCACCGTCACTCGGCCGCAAACATTGAGATACTTCATTTTTAGATTCTAGTAAATCCAAAACTCGTCTGAAATTCATGAAACTTGGCATGCTATCATGGAGTGGCATCAACCTATCATGGTAATTTTTGTGTCCCATTTGGGGCAGGTTTGGGTATATGCTTCTCACAAACCAGAGCTTCTCACAACAAGCATGATGGTTTCGGTAGGGAACGTCCCACCTTTGGGGACGAAACGATATCCATTGACTCTTATTGCTTTCACAATTTTTCTCATGTCAACATAGAACAACATGGGTGTTGTGTCAATTTTTGTGATTTTTCGGGGTTCGTTTGGACATTTTTATGCATTAACTGAGTTTTCAATGCATTTATGTGCATAATTCAAATTTGAACTACATGCTCATGCTCCAGTGCATATAAATTGGTTGAAAATTCAAATCTTTGTCCTTGGGTGCATGCTTAGGTCCAATGCAAGAAATGGAAATGAATTTCAAACACCAGGGCACCGTTGATTGCCAGCAAAATGTTGAGATACTTTGTTTTAAAATTCTAGTAAATCCAAAACTCGTCTGAAATTCATGAAACTTGGCATCCTATCATGGAATGGCACCCGACATGTTGTGGTATTTTTCGTGTCCATTTTGAGAGAAGGCACACTCGAATAACAGCCAACTAAGGCATTTTGAAAAAGTAGTTGCCACTTTAATATCTCAAACATTGGTATAATTCAAACCATGTGCGTTCTGTTAACCATTCATGTGACACCACGTGTCTTGGTTTTAATGGCTATAGGTTTTAATGGCTCTTGATAGCAAACGTTTTAGATAGAACACCCGTATGCAAAGTGAGAACAGGATTTGTGCATCGCTTGTACGCAAACGGTTCTTTTGGATGACCCGTGTGCAACCACTTACAAAAAATTTGGTAAGATTTACAAACTGCGATTTGTCAAAATATGAAGCTAAAAATCACTAGCAGTATCTAATTTTTGCAACTAAAATTCAGTAATTAAGCATAGATGGAGGCGTGGAGGTGTGTTCAGCTGGGCATGCAGCGAGCGGTGCAGTACTATTTGATTTGACAGCAGGCGACGCAGTTCCCGATACGGCTTTAGTGCAGACGAGGGAGAGGGTAGCGGTTCCTGAAATGTTGAACGGCCAATGATGCATCCTCCTTCAATTAGCGTCGTGTGAATGCATGAGGGAAGTAATGGGAGGAGGACCGGGAAAACAGGCAACACGATGTGAATGCAACGCGGTTTGCACTCATATAAAGGCCCCTCTCCATTCCAATGCATGTACCACATTGTACACACCTAAGCATTTGCCTAAGCACCTACAGTAATAAGCGCAAAAGTGCTCACTCCAGACCCATGGCGGCGGTGCACGCGAGTGGCCAACGGCTATGCCAGATGGTCCACGACGTCGGCCTGCGGCATGGCACCGAGGATCGTCTCCAGACGGTGTTGGCGACTAGCTGGTGGATGGCCGCCGTCAATGCCACCACCAACAAGTTCACCGTCGTCAAGAAGCTCGCGGACGACATCGCCATACTCCTCTAGCCCGCGCGCCTAGGCTCCTCTTTGCCTGCCACCCTAATTGACCTCCATGGTCGGAACCTCTTTCAAGCACTGGTGGCCCTGCGACTGCCCGCCGACGCTAAGAAGAATGTCCACCTGGAGGTCGTGCTCGCCGCCAGGCGCCTCGCCCTACAAGAATTCGTCACCCTACACATCCACGTGTACGAGCGAAGCGTGTACATAGGTATCTACAAGGCCAGTGAGGACGCTACGACGTTGGACTTCTTCAACTGACTAGAAGCCTTGGATGCCTTTGCTGAGAAGCACCTTGACCTCGCCACAAAAGCCGCTGCTCCTTAGCCGCCGGTCGGTGGCCTGGCACACTAAGTTGAGGAAGAGGATGTCATATGTTGGTGGATGCACCTTTCTTCTTGCCTCCTGTAACCACCACTGCTATCGCATCATTGTGGCCTTAATTCTTATTGTGCTATTGCATTCTCGTTCCAATCAATACAGACATGTGCGGTCCCTTTGCTTAATTATATGCATCACAGTAACTAGTACTCCATCCTTCAATTTATAAGTTGTGCTGCCAGTGTCTATCTCGTTACTTTTTGATAATTTTTGTTTTTTTAACACATGTTGATTGGCTTGAATGAAGGTCTATCCCGTTACTTTATGACATGTTTCCAAAACATGGACCTCGAGGTTAATTCAACTAATAGGACGGAGCACTATATACGGCCTTTTCCATCACAAACAGCTCGGATGGATAAACTGTATGCCATGTATCGCACACGCAACTCTAATCTGATTCGTGCTTGATGTCTCCGACATCGCTCACATAGTTTGTCTTATTTTCCACGTATCACTGTGCGGCCTCTTCTCGCGTCCCTCAGCAAGCTCTGCTCACCGTTAGGCATCGCAGCGCACTCCGCTTGCGTCCGTCGGCGCGCTCGACTTGTGGACTACTTTTCCTTGCGTGTTCAACTGCTATATATATATACGGTTGCTCTTCGTTGAGGTGACAGCGGAGCGCTCTGCTCATGTCCCTCTGCGCGCACTCTACCAGCGGTTGGGCGTGCGCATGATCACGTCGAGAGCCCCATATGCATGTGGTTGCATCACGCGCGTTGCCACGTGATGGAGTTATGCGCTGAGAATTAGAACTGCCATCAGGGCCTGTCGATATTCCTGGCCACCCGGCTTCCCCTTTAATTCCCGTGGCCATTATAACCTTAGTCTCTTTAATCTTTCGATCGCGCCCCATAACACAACAAGCACACCCACGACGACACATAGAGAGGGGATGTGTAGCGTCGCTCCAATTGAGTTCGGTGAGCATAGAGTGGAGACCCATGCGAGGGAGGTGGATCTCTCGATGGTGTACACCATCGACCCAGCCGTGGTGGACGACTACATCAACAACGCTGAGTAGTTGCTTGCTTGAGACAAGTACAAGGTGGTCGGCATCGACCTCCAGTACACCGCCGGTCGTACCGGCATAGATCAGAAGGTTGTCGTCGCCCAGTTGTGCATGCGCCATCTGAAGGAAATATGCGCTAGAGGCAATAATAAATATGTTATTTATATTTCCTTATATCATGATAAATTTTTATTATTCATGCTAGAATTGTATTAACCAGAAACTTGATACATGTGTGAATACATAGACAAACACAGTGTCCCCAGTATGCCTCTACTTGACTAGCTCGTTAACCAAAGATGGTTAAGTTTCCTAACCATAGACATGTGTTGTCATTTGATGAACGGGATTACATCATTAGAGAATGATGTGATGGACGAGACCCATCTGTTAGCTTAGCATAATGATCGTTTAGTTTTATTGCTATGTCTTTCTTCATGACTTATACATGTTCCTATGACTATGATATTATGCAACTCCTGAATACCAGAGGAACACCTTGTGTGCTATCAAACGTCACAATGTAATTGGGTGATTATAAAGATGCTCTACAGGTGTCTCTGATGGTGTTTGTTGAGTTGGCATAGATCAAGATTAGGATTTGTCACTCTGAGTATTGGAGAGGTATCTCTGGGCCCTCTCGATAATGCTCATCACTATAAGCCTTGCAAGCAATGTGACTAAAGAGTTAGTTGCGGGATGATGCATTACAGAATGAGTAAAGAGACTTGTCGGTAGCAATATTGAACTAGGTATGATGATACCGGCGATCGAATCTCGGGCAAGTAACATACCGATGACAATGGGAACAACGTATGTTGTTATGCGGTTTGATCGCTAAAGATCTTCATAGAATATGTAGGAGCCAATATGAGCATCCAGGTTCCGCTATTGGTTATTGACCGGAGATGTGTCCCGATCATGTCTACATAGTTCTCGAACCCATAGGGTCCGCACGCTTAACGTTCGATGACGATTTGTATTATGAGTTATGTGATTTGATGATCGAAGTTTGTTTGGAGTCCCGGATGAGATCACAGACATGGCGATGAGTCTCGAAATGTTAGAGACATAAATATTCATATATTGGACGGTTGCATTTGGACATCGGAATGGTTCCGAGTGGTTCGGGCATTTTTGCGGAGTACCGGGAGGTTACCGGAACCCCCCGGGAGAAGTATTGGGCCTAGTGGGCCTTATTGGAGGAGAAGAGAAAGGGCCACAAGAGAGGGGCACGCCCTCCCCTTGCCCAACCCGAATTGGACTAGGGGTGGGGGGCGGCCCCTCTCTTTCCTTCCCCCTCTCTCTCTCCCTTCCCTTTCCCTCCGGTGGAATATAGGAAAAGGGGGCCAAATCCTACTTGGACTAGGAGTCCAAGTAGGACTCCCCCTTGGCGCACCCAACCAGGCCGGCCTCCTCTCTCCCTCCCTCCTTTATATACGTGGCCAGGGGCACCCCATAGACACACAAGTTGATCTTTTAGCCATGTGCGGTGCCCCCCACCACAGTTACACACCTCGGTCATATCGTCGTAGTGCTTAGGCGAAGCCCTGCGCCGATAACTTCATCATCACCGTCGCCACTCCGTCGTGCTGACGAAACTCTCCCTCGGCCTTAACTGGATCAAGAGTTTGACGGACGTCGCCGAGTTGAACGTGTGTGGATCGCGAAGGTGCCATGTGTTCTGTACATGGATTGGTTGGATCGTGAAGACGTTCGACTACATCAACCGTGTTACTAAATGCTTCCACTTTTGTTCTACGAGGGTACGTTGACACACTCTCCCCGCTCGTTGATGTAGATAGATCTTGCGTGATCGTAGGCAATTCTTTTGAAATACTATGTTCCCCAATAGTGGCATCCGAGCCAGGTGTATGCGTAGATGTTATATGCACGAGTAGAACACAAAGAGTTGTGGGCGATAATAGTCATACTGCTTACTAGCATGTCAAACTTTGATTCAGCGGTATTGTTGGATGAAGTGGCCCAGACCGATGTTACATGACCGTGTTCATGAGACTGGTTCTATCGACGTGCTTCGCACACAGGTGGCTAGTGGGTGTCTGTTTCCCCAACTGTAGTTGAATCGAGTTTGACTATGCCCGGTCCTTGTTGAAGGTTAAACAGCACACTTGACGAAAAATCGTTGTGGTTTTGATGTGTAGGTAAGAACGGTTCTTGCTAGAAGCCTGTAGCAGCCATGTAAAACTTGCAACAACAAAGTAGAGGACATCTAACTTGTTTTTGCAGGGCTTGCTGTGATGTGATATGGTCAAGACGTGATGATATATAAATTGTTGTATGAGATGATCATGTTTTGTAACAGTTATCGGCAACTGGCAGGAGCCATATGGTTTTTGCTTTATTGTATGAAATGCAATCGCCATGTAATTGCTTTACTTTATGACTAAGCGGTAGCGATAGTTGTAGAAGCAATAGTTGGCAAGATGACAACGATGCTTCGATGGAGATCAAGGTGTCAAGCCGGTGATGATGGTGATCATGACGGTGCTTTGGAGATGGAGATCAAAGGCACAAGATGATGATGGCCATATCATATCACTTATTTTGATTGCATGTGATATTTAACTTTTATGCATCTTATTTTTCTTAGTACGGCGGTAGCATTATAAGATGATCTCTCACTAAATTTCAAGGTACAAGTGTTCTCCCTGAGTATGCACCATTGATACAGTTCGTCATGCCGAGACACCACGTGATGATTGGGTGTGATAAGCTCTACGTTCACATACAATGAGTGCAAGCCAGTTTTGCACACGCAGAATTCTCGGGTTAAACTTGACGAGCCTAGCATATGCAGATATGGCCTCAGAACACTGAGACCGAAAGGTCGAGCATGAATCATATAGTAGATATGATCAACATAGTGATGTTCACCATTGAAAGCTACTCCATCTCACGTGATGATCGGACATGGTTTAGTTGATATGGGTCACGTGATCTTTTAGATGACTAGAGGGATGTCTATCTAAGTGGGAGTTCTTAAGTAATATGGTTAATTGAACTTTAATTTATCATGAACTTAGTCCTGATAGTTTTTGCATATCTATGTTGTAGATCAATAGCTCGCATATAGCTCCCCTGTTTTATTTTTGATATGTTCCTATAGAAATTAAGATGAAAGATGATAGTAGCAATGATGCGGATTGGGTCCGTGATATGAGGATTATCCTAATTGCTGCACAGAAGAATTATGTCCTTGATGCACCGTTAGGTGAAGGACCTATTGCAGGAGCAGATGCAGATGTTATGAACGTTTGGCAAGCTCGGTATGATGACTACTTGATAGTTTAGTGTGCCACGCTTTATGGCTTAGAACCGGGACTTCAAAAACATTTTGAACGCCATGGAGCATATAAGATGTTCCTAGAGCTTAAATTGGTATTTCAGACTCATGCCCGAGTCGAGAGGTATGAGAGCTCTGACAAGTACTTTGCCTACAAGATGGAGGAAAATAGCTCAACTAGTGATCATGTGCTCAGAATGTTTGAATACTACAATCGCTTGAATCAAGTGGGAGTTAATCTTCCTGATAAGATAGTGATTGACAGAGTTCTCTAGTCACTATCACCAAGTTACTGGAACTTCATGATGAACTATAATATGCAAGGGATGACGAAAATGATTCCCGAGCTCTTCACGATGCTAAAAATCAGTGAAGGTAGAAATCAAGAAAGAGCATCAAGTGTTGATGGTTAACAAGACCACTAGTTTCAAGAAAAGGGGCAAAGGAAAAGAAATGGAACTTTGAGAAAGAATGGAAAGCAAGTTGCCACTCCCGTGAAGAAACCCAAAGCTAGACCTAAGCCTGAGACTGAGTGCTTCTACTGCAAAGGGAGTGGTCACTAGAAGTGGAACTACCCCAAATACTTGGCGGATAAGAAGGATGGCAGAGTGCACAAAAGTATATATGATATACATGTTATTGATGTGTACTTTACTAGTGTTCATAGTAACCCCTGGGTACTTGATACTGGTTCAGTTGCTATGATTATTAACTCAAAACAGGAGTTACAAAATGAACAAAGACTAGTTGAGGGCGAGGTGATGATGTATGTTGGAAATAATTCCAAAGGTTGATAAGATCACCATCGTACACTCCCTTTACCTTCCGGATTAGTGTTGAACCTAAAATAAATGTTATTTGGTGTTTGCGTTGAGCATAATATGACTGGATCATGTTTATTGCAATACGGTTATTCATTTAAGTCAAAGAATAATTGTTATTCTGTTTACATGAATAAAACCTTCTGTGGTCACACACCCAAGGTGAATGGTTTACTGAATCTCGATCGTACTGATACACATATTCAAAATATTTATGCCAAAAGATGCCATGTTGATAATGATAGTGCAACATATTTGTGGCACTGTCGTTTAGGTCATATTGGTGTAAAGCGCATGAAGAAACTCCATGCTGATGGGCTTTTGGAATCACTTGATTATGAATCACTTGATTCTTGCGAACCATGCCTCATGGAAAAGATGACTAAGACTCTGTTCTCTGGAACAATGGAGCGAGCAAAAGACTTGTTCGAAATAATACATACTGGTGTATTGATGTTGGAAATATGCCCTAGAGGCAATAATAAATTAGTTATTACTATATTTCCTTGTTCATGATAATCGTTTATTATCCATGCTAGAATTGTATTGATAGGAAACTCAGATACATGTGTGGATACATAGAAAACACCATGTCCCTAGTAAGCCTCTAGTTGACTAGCTCGTTGATCAATAGATGGTTACGGTTTCCTGACCATGGACATTGGATGTCGTTGATAATGGGATCACATCATTGGGAGAATGATGTGATGGACAAGACCCAATTTTAAGCCTAGCACAAACATCGTGTAGTTCGTATGCTAAAGCTTTTCTAATGTCAAGTATCATTTCCTTAGACCATGAGATTGTCCAAATCCCGGATACCGTAGGAATACTTTGGGTGTGCCAAACGTCACAACATAACTGGGTGGCTATAAAGGTACACTACAGGTATCTTCGAAAGTGTCTGTTGGGTTGGCACGAATCGAGACTGGGATTTGTCACTCCGTGTAAACGGAGAGATATCTCTGGGCCCACTCGGTAGGACATCATCATAATGTGCACAATGTGATCAAGGAGTTGATCACGGGATGATGTGTTATGGAACGAGTAAAGAGACTTGCCGGTAACGAGATTGAACAAGGTATAGGGATACCGACGATCGAATCTCGGGCAAGTACAATACCGCTAGACACAGGGAATTGAATATGGGATTGATCGAATCCTCCACATCGTGGTTCATCCGATGAGATCATCGTGGAACATGTGGGAACCAACATGGGTATCCAGATCCCGCTGTTGGTTATTGACCGGAGAAGGTCTCGGTCATGTTTGCATGGTTCCCGAACCCGTAGGGTCTACACACTTAAGGTTCGATGACGCTAGGGTTATAAAGGAAGTTTGTATGTGGTTACCGAATGTTGTTCGGAGTCCCGGATGAGATCCCGGACGTCACGAGGAGTTCCGGAATGGTCCGGAGGTAAAGATTTATATATGGGAAGTCCTATTTGTTGGAAATATGCCCTAGAGGCAATAATAAAAGCATTATTATTATATTTCCTTGTTCATGATAATTGTCTTTATTCATGCTATAATTGTGTTATCCGGAAATCGTAATACATGTGTGAATAACAGACACCAACATGTCCCTAGTAAGCCTCTAGTTGACTAGCTCGTTGATCAACAGATATTCATGGTTTCCTGACTATGGACATTGGATGTCATTGATAACGAGATCACATCATTAGGAGAATGATGTGATGGACAAGACCCAATCCTAAACATAGCTTAAAGATCATATAGTTTGTTTGCTAGAGTTTTTCCAATGTCAAAGTATCTTTTCCTTAGACCATGAGATCGTGTAACTCCCGGATACCGTAGGAGTGCTTTGGGTATACCAAACGTCACAACGTAACTGGGTGACTATAAAGGTAGACTGCGGGTATCTCCGAAAGTGTCTGTTGGGTTGACACGGATCAAGACTGGGATTTGTCACTCCGTATGACGGAGAGGTATCACTGGGCCCACTCGGTAATGCATCATCATAATGAGCTCAAAGTGACCAAGTGTCTGGTCACGGGATCATGCATTACGGTACGAGTAAAGTGACTTGCCGGTAACGAGATTGAACGAGGTATTGGGATACCGACGATCGAATCTCGGGCAAGTAACATATCGATTGACAAAGGGAATTGTATACGGGGTTGCTTGAATCCTCGACATTGTGGTTCATCCGATGAGATCATCGTGGAGTATGTGGGAGCCAACATGGGTATCCAGATCCCGCTGTTGGTTATTGACCGGAGAGTCGTCTCGGTCATGTCTACATATCTCCCGAACCCGTAGGGTCTACACACTTAAGGTTCGGTGACGCTAGGGTTGTAGGGATATGTATATGCAGTAACCCGAATGTTGTTCGGAGTCCCGGATGAGATCCCGGATGTCACGAGGAGTTCCGGAATGGTCCGGAGGTAAAGAATTATATATAGGAAGTGCTGTTTCGGCCATCGGGACAAGTTTCGGGGTCACCGGTATTGTACCGGGACCACCGGAAGGGTCCCTGGGGTCCACCGGGTGGGTCCACCTGCCCCGGGGGCCACATGGGCTGTAGGGGGGTGCGCCTTGGCCTACATGGGCCAAGGGCACCAGCCCCAAGGGGCCCATGCGCCTAGGGTTTCCAAAGGGGAAGAGTCCCACAAGTGGAAGGCACCCCTAGGTGCCTTGGGGGGGAGGGAAACCTCCCTTGGCCACCGCCCCCTAGGAGATTGGATCTCCTAGGGCCGGCACCCCCCCTAGGCCCTCCTATATAGAGTGGGGTAAGGAGGGATTTTTCATCCATGCCTTTGGTTGCCTCCTTCTCCCTCTCCAACACCTCCTCCTCCTCCATAGCGCTTGGCGAAGCCCTGACGGAGTACTGCAGCTCCATCACCACCACGCCATCATGCTGCTGCTGGAGCCATCTTCCTCAACCTCTCCTTCCCTCTTGCTGGATCAAGAAGAAGGAGACATTACGCTGACCGTACGTGTGTTGAACGCGGAGGTGCCCTCCGTTCGGTGCTAGGATCTCCAGTGATTTGGATCACGTCGTGTTCGACTACCTCATCCCCGTTCTTTGAATGCTTCCGCTCGCGATCTACAAAGGTATGTAGATGCATCCGATCACTCGTTGCTAGATGAACTCATAGATGGATCTTGGTGAAACCGTAGGAAAATTTTTGTTTTCTGCAACGTTCCCCAACACTGTTTTGGTCACCGAAAAAGTTTCGGGTTTTATCGGTAACGTACCGGGACCACCGGGAGGGTCCCAGGGGTCCACCAAGTGGGGCCACCAGCCCCGGAGGCTTGCATGGGCCAAGAGTGGGAAGGGACCAGCCCCTGAGTGGGCTGGTGCGCCTCCCACAAGGCCCAAGGCCCAGCTAGGGGGAGAAAGGGGAAACCCTAGGCGCAGATGGGCCTAAGGCCCACCCTAGGGCGCGCACCCCTCTCCCCCTCTTGGCCGCCCCCCTCCTTCCCATCTAGGGCTGCCGCCCCCTAGGGGTGGGAACCCTAGAGGGGGCGCACCGTCCTCCCCTTCTCCTATAAATAGTGGGGGTTTTGGGCTGCCCAAGACACACGATTTGATCTCTCCCTGGCGCAGCCCTACCTCTCCCCTCCTCGTCTCTTGCGGTGCTTGGCGAAGCCCTGCTGGAGTACCACGCTCCTCCACCACCACCACGCCATTGTGCTGCTGCTGGATGGAGTCTTCCTCAACCTCTCCCTCTCTCCTTGTTGGATCAAGGCATGGGAGACATCACCGAGTTGTACGTGTGTTGAACGTGGAGGTGCCGTCCATTCGTCACTAGGATCTCCGGTGATTTGGATCACGACGAGTACGACTCCTTCAACCCCGTTCTCTTGAATGCTTCCGCATAGCAATCTACAAGGGTATGTAGATGCACTCTCCTTCCCCTCGTTGTTGGTTTCTCCATAGATAGATCTTGGTGGCACGTAGGATAATTTTGAATTTCTGCTACGTTCCCCAACAGTGGCATCTGAGCTAGGTCTATTGTGTAGATTCTATGCATGAGTAGAACACAAAGTAGTTGTGGGCGTTGATTTTATTCAATAAGCTTACCGTTACTAGTCCAATCTTGATTCGGCGGCATTGTGGGATGAAGCGGCCCGGACCGACCTTACACGTACTCTTACGTGAGACTGGTTCCACCGACTGACATGCACTAGTTGCATAAGGTGGCTAGCGGGTGTGTGTCTCTCCCACTTTAGTCAGATCGGATTCGATGAAAAGGGTCCTTATGAAGGGTAAATAGCAATTGGCATATCACGTTGTAGTTTTTGCGTAGGTAAGAAACGTTCTTGCTAGAAACCCATAGCAGCCACGTAAAACATGCAAACAACAATTAGAGGACGTCTAACTTGTTTTTGCAGGGTATGCTATGTGATGTGATATGGCCAAGAAGAATGTGATGAATGATATGTGATGTATGAGATTGATCATGTTCTTGTAATAGGAATCACGACTTGCATGTCGATGAGTATGACAACCGGCAGGAGCCATAGGAGTTGTCTTTATTAATTGTATGACCTGCGTGTCATTGAACAATGCCACGTAATTACTTTACTTTATTGCTAACCGGTAGCCATAGTAGTAGAAGTAATAGTTGGCGAGCAACTTCATGGAGACACGATGATGGTGATCATGGTGTCATGCCGGTGACAAGATGATCATGGAGCCCCAAGATGGAGATCAAAGGAGCTATATGATATTGGCCATATCATGTCACTATTATTTGATTACATGTGATGTTTATCATGTTTTTGCATCTTGTTTACTTAGAACGACGGTAGTAAATAAGATGATCCGTCATAATAATTTCAAGAAGGTGTTCCCCCTAACTGTGCACCGTTGCGACAGTTCGTTGTTTCGAAGCACCACGTGATGATCGGGTGTGATAGATTCTAACGTTCACATACAACGGGTGTAAGACAGATTTACACACGCGAAACACTTAGGTTGACTTGACGAGCCTAGCATGTACAGACATGGCCTCGAAACACAAGAGACCGAAAGGTCGAGCATGAGTCGTATGGTAGATACGATCAACATGAAGATGTTCACCGATGATGACTAGTCCGTCTCACGTGATGATCGGACACGGCCTAGTTGACTCGGATCATGTAATCACTTAGATGACTAGAGGGATGTCTATATGAGTGGGAATTCATAAGATGAACTTAATTATCCTGAACATAGTCAAAAGGTCTTCGCAAATTATGTCGAAGCTCGCGCTTTAGTTCCACTGTTTAGATATGTTCCTAGAGAAAATTTAGTTGAAAGTTGGTAGTAGCAATTATGCGGACTAGGTCCGTAAACTGAGGATTGTCCTCATTGCTTCATAGAAGGCTTATGTCCTTAATGCACCGCTCAGAGTGCTGAACCTCGAACGTCGTCTGTGGATGTTGCGAACATCTGACATACACATTTTGATAACTACGTGATAGTTCAGTTAAACGGTTTAGAATTGAGGCACCAAAAACATTTTTGAAACATCACGAAACATATGAGATGTTTCGAGGGTTGAAATTGGGATTTCAGGCTCGTGCCCACGTCAAGAGGTATAAGACCTCCGACGATTTTCTTAGCCCACAAACTAAGGGAGAAAAGCTCAATTGTTGAGCTTGTGCTCAGATTGTCTGAGTACAACAATCATTTGAATCGAGTGGGAGTTGATCTTCCAGATGAGATAGTGATGTTTCTCCAAAGTGATTACCACCAAGCTGCTAGAGCTTCGTGATGAACTATAATATATCAGGGACATATATGATGATCCTTGAGATATTCGCGATGTTTGTAGAAATCAAGAAGGAGCATCAATTGTTGATGGTTGGTGAAACCACTAGTTTCAAGAAGGGCAAGGGCAAGAAAGGGATACTTCATGGAACAACAAATCAGTTGCTGTTCTAGTGAAGAAACCCAAAGTTGAACCCAATCCTGAGACTAAGTGCTTTTGTAATAAAGGGAACAACCACTGGAGCAAAATTACCCTAGATACTTGGTAGATGAGAAGGCTGGCAAAGTCGATAGAAGTATATTGGATATACATTGTGTTAATGTGTACTTTACTAGTACTCCTAGTAGCACCAGGGTATTAGATACCGGTTCGGTTGCTAAGTGTTAGTAACTCGAAATAAAAGCTACGGAATAAACGGAGACTAGCTAAAGGTGAGATGATGATATGTGTTGGAAGTATTTCCAAGGTTGATCAAATATCGTACGCTCCCTCTACCATCGAGATTGGTGTTTGCGTTGAGCATAGACATGATTGGATTATGTCTATCGCAATACGGTTATTCATTTAAGGAGAATAATGGTTACTCTGTTTATTTGAATAATACCTTCAATGGTCTTACACCTAAAATGAATGGTTTATTGAATCTCGATCGTAGTGATACACATGTTCATGCCAGAAGATAGTAATGATAGGACCACCTACTTGTGGCACTGCCACGTAAGTCATATCGGTATAAAACGCATGAAGAAGCTCCATGTTGATGGATCTTTGGGCTCACTCGTTTTTGAAAAGTTTGAGACATGCGAACCATGTCTATTGGTGTATATGCATGAAGAAACTCCACGCAAATGGACCGTTTGGACTCACTTGATTTTGAATCACTTGAGACATGCAAATCATACCACATGGGCAAGATGACTGAAAGCCTCGTTTTCAGTAAAATGGAACTAGAAAGCAACTTGTTGGAAGTAATACATTTTGATGTGTGCAGTCCAATGAGTGCTGAGGCATGTAGTGGATATCGTTATGTTCTTACTTCACAGATGATTTGAGTAGATGTTGAGTATATTTACTTGATGAATCACGAGTCTGAATTATTGAAAGCTTCAAGTAATTTCAGGGTGAAGTTGAAAGATTGTCGTGACAAGAGGATAAAATATCGATGATATGATCATAGAGATGAATATCTGAATTACGAGTTTGGCACAGAATTAAGGCATTGTGGAAATTGTTTCACAACTAATACAGCCTGGAACACCATAGTGTGATGGTGTGTCCGAACATCATAACTGCACCCTATTGGATATGATGCATACCATGATGTCTCTTATCGAATTACCACGATAGTTCATGGGTTAGGCATTAGAGACAACCGCATTCACTTTAAATAGGGCACCACGTAATTCCGATGAGATGACACCGTATGAACTATGGTTTAGAGAAACCTAAGCTGTCATTTCTTAAAAGTTTGGGGCTGCGACGCTTATGTGAAAAAGTTTTAGGCTGATAAGCTTGAACCCAAAGCGGATAAATGCATCTTCATAGGACACCCAAAACAGTTGGGTATACCTCCTGTCTCAGATCCGAAAGCAATAAGGGGTTGTTTCTAGAATCGGGTCCTTTCTCGAGGAAAAGTTTCTCTCGAAAGAATTGAGTGGGAGGATGGTGGAGACTTGATGAGGTTATTGAACCGTCTCTTCAACTAGTGTGTGGCAGGGCACAGGAAGTCGTTCCTGTGGCACCTACACCAATTGAAGTGTAAGCTTATGATAGTGATCATGAAACTTCAGATCAAGTCACTAACAAACCTCGTGGGATGACAAGGATGTGTACTACTTCAGAGTGGTAAGTAATCCTGTCTTGGAAGTCATGTTGCTAGACAACAATGAACCTACGAGCCATGGAGAAGCGATGGTGGGCCCGGATTCCGATAAATGGCTCGAGGCCATAAAATCCGAGAGAGGATCCATGTATGAAAACAAAGTGTAGACTTTGGCAGAACGGCTCGATGGTCGTAAGGTTGTTGAGTACAGATGGATTTTAAAAGGAAGACGGACAATGATGGTAAGTATCACCATTAAGAAAGCTCGACTTGTCGTTAAGATTTTTTCCGACAAGTTCAAGGAGTTGACTATGATGAGACTTTCTCACTCCTAGCGATGCTAAGAGTCTGTTGGACTTATATTAGTGATTACTGCATTATTTATGGAATCTTGCAGATAGGATGTCAAAACATTGTTTCCTCGACGATTTTCTTGAGGAAAGGTTGTATGTGATACAACCGGAAGGTTTTGTCAATCCTGAAAGATGCTAATAAGTATGCAAAGCTCCAGCAATCCTTCTAAGGACTGGAGTAAGCATCTCGGAGTTGGAATGTATGCTTTGATGAGATGATCAAAGATTTTGGGTGTATAGAAAGTTTATGAGAAACTTGTATTTCCAAAGAAGTGAGTGGGAGCACTATAGAATTTCTGATGAGTATATGTTGTTGACATATTGTGGATCAGAAATGACGTAGAATTTCTGGAAAGCATATAGGGTCATTTGAAAGGTGTTTTCAATGGAAAACCTGGATTAAGCTACTTGAACATTAAGCATCAAGATCTATAAGGATAGATCAAAAACGCTTAATGGTACTTTCAAATGAGCACATACCTTGACATGATCTTGAAGGTGTTCAAGATGGATCAGCCAAAGAAGGATTTCTTGCCTGAGTTGTAAGGTATGAAGTTAAGACTTAAAGCTCGACCACGGCAGAAGAAAGAGGAAGGACGAAGGTCGTCCCCTATGCTTTTGTCATAGGCTCTATACGGTATGCCATGCTAAGTACCGCACCTGATGTGTGCCTTGCCACATGTCTGGCAAGAGGGTATAAAGGTGATCCAAGAGTGGATCACTAGATAGCGGTCAAAAAATTGTCCTTGGAGTAATAAGGACATGTTTCTCGATTATGGAGGTGATAAAGAGTTCGGCGTAAAGGGTTACATCGATGCAAGCTTTAACACCTATCTGAATGACTCTGAGTAGCAAACCGGATATGTATAGTGGAGCAACCATTTGGAATAGCTCCAAGTGGAGCGTGGAAGCAACATTTATAATATGACCTAGAGATTTGCGAAGTACATACGGATCTGAATGTTGTAGGCCCATTGACTAAAACCTCTCTCACAAGCAAAACATGATCAAACCCAGAACTCATTGAGTCTTAATCACATGATGATGTGAACTAGTTTAGTGACACTAGTAAACTCTTTGGATGTTGGTCACATGGCGATGTGACCTGTGAGTGTTAATCACATGACGATGTGAACTAGATTATTGACTCTAGTGCAAGTGGGAGACTGTTGGAAATATGCCCTAGAGGCAATAATAAATTAGTTATTATTATATTTCCTTGTTCATGATAATCGTTTATTATCCATGCTAGAATTGTATTGATAGGAAACTCAGATACATGTGTGGATACATAGACAACACCATGTCCCTAGTAAGCCTCTAGTTGACTAGCTCGTTGATTAATAGATGGTTACGGTTTCCTGACCATGGACATTGGATGTTGTTGATAACGGGATCACATCATTGGGAGAATGATGTGATGGACAAGACCCAATTCTAAGCCTAGCACAAAGATCGTGTAGTTCGTATGCTAAAGCTTTTCTAATGTCAAGTATCATTTCCTTCGACCATGAGATTGTGCAACTCCCGGATACCGTAGGAATACTTTGGGTGTGCCAAACGTCACAACGTAACTGGGTGGCTATAAAGGTATACTACAGGTATCTCCGAAAGTGTCTGTTGGGTTGGCACGAATCGAGACTGGGATTTGTCACTCCGTGTACACGGAGAGGTATCTCTGGGCCCACTCGGTAGGACATCATCATAATGTGCACAATGTGATCAAGGAGTTGATCACGGGATGATGTGTTACGGAACAAGTAAAGAGACTTGCCGGTAACGAGATTGAAAGAGGTATCGGGATACCGACGATCGAATCTCGGGCAAGTACAATACCGCTAGACAAAGGGAATTGAATACGGGATTGATCGAATCCTCGACATCATGGTTCGTCCGATGAGATCATCGTGGAACATGTGGGAACCAACATGGGTATCCAGATCCTGCTGTTTGTTATTGACCGGAGAACGTCTCGGTCATGTCTGCATGGTTCCCGAACCCGTAGGGTCTACACACTTAAGGTTCGATGACGCTAGGGTTATAAAGGAAGTTTGTATGTGGTTACCAAATGTTGTTCGGAGTCCCGGGTGAGATCCTGGACGTCACGAGGAGTTCCGGAATGGTCCGGAGGTAAAGATTTATATATGGGAAGTCCTGTTTTGGTCACCGGAAAAGTTTCGGGTTTTATCGGTAATGTACCGGGACCACCGGGAGGGTCCCGGGGGTCCACCAAGTGGGGCCACCAGCCCCGGAGGCTTGCATGGCCCAAGAGTGGGAAGGGACCAGCCCCTGAGTGGGCTGGTGCGCCTCCCACAAGGCCCAAGGCGCAGCTAGGAGGAGAAAGCGGAAACCCTAGGCGCAGATGGGCCTAAGGCCCACCCTACCTCTCCCCCTCTTGGCCGCCCCCTCCTTCCCATCTAGGGCTGCCGCCCCCTAGGGGTGGGAACCCTAGAGTGGGCGCACCCTCCTCCCCTTCTCCTATAAATAGTGGGGGTTTTGGGCTGCCCAAGACACACGATTTGATCTCTCCCTGGCGCAGCCCTACCTCTCTCCTCCTCGTCTCTTGCGGTGCTTGGCGAAGCCCTGCTGGAGTACCACGCTCCTCCACCACCACCACGCCGTTGTGCTGCTGCTGGATGGAGTCTTCCTCAACCTCTCCATCTCTCCTTGATGGATCAAGGCATGGGAGACGTCACCGGGCTGTACGTGTGTTGAACGTGGAGGTGCCGTCCGTTCGACACTAGGATCTCCGGTGATTTGGATCACGACGAGTACGACTCCTTCAACCCCGTTCTCTTGAACGCTTCTGCATAGCGATCTACAAGGGTATGTAGATGCACTCTCCTTCCCCTCGTTGCTGGTTTCTCCATAGATAGATCTTGGTGGCTGAAAGCACAAGTGCTCCCTAGGTGGTTTTGATAATTGATGATAACATATCTCTTGTTGGACTAACATTTCTATCTAGCATGTTTCAGATAAGTTCAACAATGGAGTGGCATGGACTAAAGGTTGTGGGAACTCCTTCAAGATGCTAATGACAAAGGATTGGCTCAAGCTCAAAAGCTCAAGACTCTTCATTTTATATTTTAGTGATCCAAGATCACATTGAGTCTTTAGGAAAAGCCAATACTATCAAGGAGGGATGAGGTGTTGCTTAATGAGCCTCTTGCTTCATGTGCTTAGTGATATGCTCCAAAACCCTCAACTACTTTCCCATATCCACATATGACCTAAACCCAAAGCCAAACTCGGTCCTACCGATTCTTTCTATCCGGCGCCACCGAGTTTCACTTGTCATAAGCCACTACCAAACCCTAGCAAATCGGTTCTACCGATAGGGATCTCGGTCTCACCGAGATGGGATTGCAAACTCTATGTTTCCCTTTCGTAACTTTTCGGTCTCATCGAAAGAGCGAATCGGTCCCACCGAGATTGCAATGTAAATTCAATGTTTTCTTTTTGTAACTTTTCGGTCTCACCGAAAGAGAAAATCAGTCCCACCGAGTTTGCCTGACCAACTCTCTGGTTAGCTAATTACCAAAATCGGTCTCACCGAGTTTGTGTAATCGGTCTCACCGAGATTACGTTATGCCCAAACCCTAACCATATCGGTCCTACCAAGTTGCATGTCAGTCCCACCGAAAATCTCTAACGATCAGTAGGTTTACCTTTCGATCCGACCGAGTTTGTTGATTCGGTCCCACCGAGATTGGAAAACTGTGTGTAACGGTTGGATTTTGTGTGGAGGCTATATATACCCCTCCACCTCCTCTTCACTCGTGGAGAGAGCCATCAGAACACATACACAATTCCAACTCATATGTTCTGAGAGAGAACCACCTACTCATGTGTTGAGACCAAGATATTCCATTCCTACCATATGAATCTTGATCTCTAGCCTTCCCAAGTTGCTTTCCACTCAAAACTTCTTTCCACCAAATCCAAATCCTATGAGAGAGAGTTGAGTGTTGGGGAGACTATCATTTGAAGCACAAGAGCAAGGAGTTCATTACCTACACACCATTTGTTACTTCTTGGAGAGTGGTGTCTCCTAGATTGGCTAGGTGTTACTTGGGAGCCTTCGACAAGATTGTGGAGTTGAACCATGAAGTTTGTAAGGGCAAGGAGATCGCCTACTTCATGAAGATCTACCGCTAGTGAGGCAAGTCCTTCGTGGGCGATGGCCATGGTGGGATAGACAAGGTTGCTTCTTCGTGGACCCTTTGTGGGTGGTTACTTCTTCGTGGACCCTTTGTGGGTGGAGCCCTCCGTGGACTCGTGCAACCATTACCCTTCGTGGGTGGAGCCCTCCGTGGACTCGCGCAACCGTTACCCTTCGTGGGTTGAAGTCTCCATCAACGTGGATGTAGGATAGCACCACCTATCCGAACCACGGGAAAAACATCCGTGTCTCCAATTGCGTTTGAATTCTCCAAACCCTTCCCTTTACATTCCGCTGCTCATATAGTCTTTGCATGCTTGCTTGATATGTATTGTGTATGTTGAAATTGTGCCTAAACTCCACTTAAACCTAAAAAGCTTAAAAATTGCAACTTTAGCATTAAGTGTCTAATCACCCCCTCTAGACACATCTACTTCTAGATCCTACAAGTTGTATCAGAGCTTTGGTCTCCATTGCCTTGGTTTAATCACCATTGTAGGAAGATGGATGTGTCTATATTAGGGAGTCTTAGACATAGAGTGCCTATTCTTGATGGAGAATATTTTCATGAGTGGAAAAATGAGATGCTTGTAATCTTCAATCAATATCATTTGAACAAGTATATTGCTAGTCCTTGTGCACCTCACATTGATCCTTTGCATCCTACCCTTGATGAAGATATTGACATGATTCGCAATCTTAGAACTATTGAGCTCATCATTAGAGGATTGCCCAAAAATTTGATTGCTAGTCTGCCTAATCTTAATTGTGCCTATACTATATGGAAATTTCTTGAGGAACGATTTCCCGATCATTCCTTGAAAACTTTGGATGAAATTCTCCATAAATCTATTGCCTTGAGTAAGATGAACTCTAGTGATCCTAGTTTTGGTAATTGTCTATTTGAACTTATCAATCTTAAGCATGCTAAAGGAGATGTTGGAATCATTAATGATATCATATTCGAAGCTAAAAGAATTCATAAAAGTGACCACCTTGATGATCATTTATCTAATGAATTACCCTCTCTAGGAAATGATGAGTCACAAGATCATGATGAACATGGATACTATGATGATGATGATGATGATAGTGACTTCGATCTTGATGATGCAATGAGACATTTTGGTCTTATGGCAAATCTTCGGGGATATGAATCAGGAGGAAAGGAATGGGTTCTTGATAGTGGATGTACTGATCATATGACCGGAGATGAAGAGATGTTTCGTGAGCTTGCTGAAAATGACGGCCCTCGAAAATATGTCACCTTTGGTGATAATTCAAAGGGTAAAGTGGTTGGCCTTGGTAAGGTGGCCATCTCACATGATAGTTCCATTCAAAATGTCATGCTCGTTGAATCTCTTGGCTACAACTTACTTTCAGTATCTAGACTTGCTGATTTCGGTTTGAATGTCCTATTTACTGAGGTAGATTGCCAAGTATTCCGTCGAGATAATCATAAAATGGTCTTTACTGGTATGCGTAGAGGTGATCTTTACATTGTCGATTTCTCTAAAAAGGCACAACCTAAAACTTGCTTTGTTGCTAAATCCTCAAAAGGTTGGTTGTGGCATAGACGACTAGGTCACGTTGGCATGAGAAACCTTGACAAGCTTATTAAAGGAAATCATATCCTTGGAGTTAACGATGTCATATTTGATAAGGATAGACTTTGCAGTGCTTGTCAAGCAGGTAAACAGGTTGGAGGAAGACATCCCATGAAGAACATCATGACCACAAGGAGGCCACTCGAGCTACTTCACATGGATCTTTTTGGTCCCAACGCCTACAAGAGTCTCGGTGGAAATTCTTTTGGTCTAGTTATAGTTGATGATTTTTCAAGATTTACGTGGGTGTTCTTTCTTAATGACAAGTCGCAGGTCCAGAAGATCTTCAGAAACTTCGCTAGGAAGGCCCAAAATCAGTTTGACGTGAAGATCAAGAAGGTTCGAAGTGACAACGGAATGGAGTTCAAGAACGCAAATGTGGACACCTTTCTTGACGAAGAAGGGATTTCACACGAGTTCTCGGCTACGTACACACCTCAACAAAATGGAGTTGTTGAAAGGAAGAACCGTACGCTCATCGAAATGGCAAGAACGATGCTTGATGAATACAAGACACCGAAGCACTTTTGGGCAGAAGCGGTTGAGATAGCTTGTCACGCAACAAATAGCTTATATCTTCACAAGATACTCGGCAAGACGGCATACGAGCTTCTCACCGGTAACAAACCCCAAGTTGGATACTTTCGAGTACTTGGCTCAAAGTGCTACATTCTTGATAAGCATCATCGTTCAAAGTTTGCTCCTAAATCTCATGAAGGTTTTCTACTTGGTTATGGCTCACACTCTCACACTTACCGTGTCTACAACAATTTCACCCGAAAGGTTGGAGAGACGGTAGATGTGAATTTTGATGAATCTAATGGCTCGCAAGTAGAGCAATTGCCAATTGATGTAGGAGACAAAGACCCTTCAGAAGCAATCCAAGACTTGTCCATTGGCAAAGTTCGTCCAACGGAGGTGAAGGAGAGTACTTCATCCGTCCAAGTGGAAGCTTCTACTTCACGACAAGGTGAACCAAGAATCAACACGGAAGCATCCACGAGTGGGACACACCAAGATGAAGAAGACAAGGAAATGCATCAAGACGAACATCAACAACCTCCTTCTCCACCGCGACAAGAGAACGACGACGTCAACAATGAAGAAGGCCAAGAAGAAGAACAAGATGAAGAATATGTTCAACGAAGACCCAAGCAAAAGCTCTCACGAGTTCGAGCAAGAATTGCCAAAGATCATCCCGTCGAGCAAATCCTCAATGATATACAAACCGGGAGAATCACTCGCTCAAAAACTCGTTTAGCTAACTTTTGTGAAAACTATTCGTTCATCTCTAGCATTGAACATATCAAAGGTTGAAGAAGCATTGGAAGATCCGGATTGGATAAACGCTATGCATGAAGAGCTACACAACTTTGAGAGAAACCAAGTTTGGACATTGGTTGAGAAGCCCGACAACAACCACAACATCATTGGTACCAAATGGGTGTTTTGCAACAAGCAAGATGAAGATGGACAAGTGGTTCGCAAAAAAGCACGTCTCGTCGCCCAAGGGTACACACAAGTCGAAGGTATGGACTATGGTGAGATGTATGCTCCCGTTGCTAGACTTGAGTCCATTCGCATCTTACTTGCCTATGCTAATCACCATAATATCACCTTGTACCAAATGGACATTAAAAGTGCTTTTCTAAATGGTGAAATAGAGGAGGAAGTTTATGTCAAACAACCTCCCGGCTTTATCAATCCTAAGAAACCAAATCATGTTTACAAACTTCACAAAGCTCTTTATGGTCTTAAACAAGCTCCTAGAGCATGGTATAACTGCTTGACCAAGTTCCTTACTACAAGTGGTTTTGAGATTGGCAGAATTGATTCTACTCTTTTTACTAAAAGGGTTAATGGAGAACTATTTGTATGCCAAATTTATGCCGATGATATCATATTTGGGTCAACTAACCCTCTCTTTAGTGAAAAGTTTGGAAAGTTAATGTCAGAGAAGTTTGAGATGTCTATGATGAGTGAACTCAAATTCTTTCTCAGTTTGCAAATCAAGCAAACTAAGGAAGGTACATTTGTCTCTCAAACAAAGTACACCAAGGACTTATTCAAGAAGTTCAATATGCAAGGATGCAAAGGTATGTCTACACCCATGCCTACTAGTGGACATAATGATTTAACCAAAGATGGTGAACCGGTTGATCAAAAGGTTTATCGCTCTATGATTGGTTCATTGTTATACCTATGTGCTTCACGTCTCGATATTATGCTAAGTGTGTGCATGTGTGCACGATATCAAGCTGCTCCTAAAGAATGTCATCTTAAGGCTGTGAAAAGGATAGTGAGATATTTAATCCATACACCAAATTTTGGCATTTGGTATCCTAAGAGGTCTTCTTTTGATCTTGTTGGCTATTCCGACTCGGATTATGCCGGAGACAAGATTGATAGAAAGTACACTTCGGGTACTTGTCAATTTCTTGGTAGATCTCTTGTGTCTTGGTCTTCCAAGAAACAAAACTCGGTATCCTTATCCACCGCCGAAGCAGAATACATTGCCGCTGGTTCATGTTGTGCTCAATTACTTTGGATGACCCAAACTCCTAAAGATTATGGGATTTATGTGAAACATGTTCCACTGCTTTGTGACAATGAAAGTGCTATCAAAATTGGTCATAATCCTGTACAACATTCTCGAACTAAGCATATTGAAGTTCATCATCATTTCATTCGAGATCATGTTGCTAAGGGTGACATTAATCTTAAGCATGTTCGCACCGATAAGCAATTAGCGGATATATTTACTAAACCACTTGATGAGAAAGTGTTTTGCAGGTTGAGAGGAGAATTGAACATCATTGATGCTTCGAACTTGGAGTAGAAACTCCATTGGATACATGCAAGACATGAGCTTATGACTAATCCATGATATATCTCTTATGATAAATATCTTATGTCTTGGATATATTTGCACCTTGCATGTTGTCTAACCCATGTAGGTGCTTGGTTGAATCTAATTCCATGAGATTGCGACTCACTCACATCTTGAGCAATCTCTACATCACCAAGACTCTACACAATGGTGGTTGAAGACAAGGAAGCACAAAACCATTCAAACATATCCTTTGACAAATTCTATGTTGAGCTTCATGATTGTCATTTTTGGATACACAAGTGCTCTTCCTTGCAAGAACTAACCCATGTAGGTAGATGAACTCAAGCTCCAAGTGGTGCTCCCAACTCTTGATGAGCTACATCAACCTTGAGCACCCACACAAGTTCAACTACATGAGCAAGAACCACACCACCACCCAAGGTATGCTATTCCATCTTAGAGAAGCTTTACTCCAAGACATGAGTCAAAGCAACTTAACAAGATGAGAATACATCAAGATGCTTAAACGAAAAATGGTAACCCCATTTTGAGCTTAAACGATGAGTATGACCTACGATCAAGTGTCCTCACTTGACTCCTAAGTCAATATACTCTAACATAGGTGACTATGTCACCGCCCAATTCTAGATGAAGTTCTCTTGTGTTCTTTTCTGAGTTATTGCATTTGTCCCTTGCATATTTGTTTCTTTCTTTTTCAAACAAAAAACTTCATCTAGAAACTTTCACTTTTTTCTTTTTGATTTTTGTTCTGCATATTTCTGCATCAAATTCCTTGCAAATCTTTCAGCTAATTCATTGCAAATCTTTGTGAGACCTTACTTGACTAGTGAGCTGAGGTGACAAGTGTTTTTCTCTGTGATGAACTCGGTTTCACCGAATTGTCATTTTCGGTCCAACCGAATCCCTTCGGTACTACCGAAACATGCCACTCGGTGCCACCGATTTCGCAACAGGAAAAACAGTTTGCCACATATTCTATATTTCTTCTGATCCAGCTCCACTCAGTGAATCTTGTCCTCTACAAGCATCACAGTTTTATTCACTGGTTTGTGCTGAATCTCAAGGACCAAACCTATTCGACGGATTCCAGGAAAAAACTTCTTGGAAATTGATGTCAAAGGGGGAGAGAGAGATCACATCAAAGCTTATCATCAGGGAGAGAGAGATCACATCAAAAGCTTATCACCTACAAAGGAGAAAGTACTAAGGGGGGGAGAATACTCAAGGATCCCAGATGCTTGATGTTCAAGAGGAGAGATGCCACATGTCTTTTTGGGGGAAAGACATGTTCATATGTACTCATTTGAATTAAGTTCTATTCATATCTTTCAGCTCTGATTTTCTGTTCCCTATCTTCTCCCAATATCCCATGTCAAATTCAGGGGGAGCAAGACACCTAAGGGAAAGAAATCAGTAAAATTCATTGCATATCTTTATTCTTGGGGACATGTTGAATCCAATGTGGTACCTTGTACTCACTCTCTACATGTCATCCCAGTCTTGGTATTCTTGTGGTTTCTTTTGTTTGCTCTGGCTAGTGGATGTACATGTGTTATCTAACTTTGTTTGTGCAGGTTCATTCCATCCTAAGCCAACTCAAGACCACAAGGTAAGTATATGCATCAAAATCATGAGTATGAGGAGTTCTTGCTTATGTACATACTGTTTGCAAGAAGGACTCATGAGCATGAAGGTATTTTCCTTGATAATCTTTTGCTCTGATGCATATGGCCAAGATACATGTAACACATTGCCTACTCTGTCATGGTTATGCTCTCGCATGCCTCTATATTTCATATTTACATGAGTGCATACATGTAGGGCGAGCCTATGCTTGTTACATGTCCGTCCAAACCTTTACTTGGTGTTCTTTATATCTTTATCTAAAGCTTTGATGTATGTTGGCATCAATTACCAAAAAGGGGGAGATTGAAAGCACAAGTGCTCCCTAGGTGGTTTTGATAATTGATGACAACATATCTCTTGTTGGACTAACATTTCTATCTAGCATGTTTCAGATAAGTTCAACAATGGAGTGGCATGGACTAAAGGTTGTGGGAACTCCTTCAAGATGCTAATGACAAAGGATTGGCTCAAGCTCAAAAGC